>NW_026691295.1:0-176767 GCF_020826845.1 Diceros bicornis minor
CTCCAGACAAGCTGTCTTGGGAAGGATTTGGCCAGCCCTAAGAACCTGAAGGGAAAGGGCGGAGGGGGGTTCTCTCTCTGCCCCGACAGCCCCGAGCTGGGTCGGTCCCTCAGACCCGGCCAGGGGCAGCCCATCCCCCGGCGCCCCTTCCCCGGGGCATCCAAGGGCAGGCTCGGCGCCAGCCCCACCCCGCTCGCCACTGCCCGACCATCGTCCTCCCTAGAGGGGCCTGGGAGGGACAGGGACCCGGGTGTGGGAGGCCTCCAGATCTCAGGCCTGGCACACCGTTTACCAGGCTGCTTCCTCCTCTGACGGGGGCCCAGCACACGCCCCAGGAGACTTGGCAGCCGCCCCCAGGGCTCTAGCCTCTGGAACTCGTCCCCTTGGAAGGGGCCTGGCCCAGGTGCCAGGTTCGGCTGGTCGGCCAGCCTCCTTTGGAGAAAGCAGGCAAGCCGAGCCAGGCTTGCAGTGGCCCTGGCGGGACACCTGCCACCTCAGGCAGAGGGCCTCCCGCGTGCCCTCCATGGCGGGTTTCTCCCCGGAGCCGTGGCCTGGGCACTAGGAAGGCCGGGCCTCCCCGACTCCCGGGAGGAGGGGCTAGCCCACTTGCGCCCTGGCCCCCAAACCCTCTGGTGCCATCTGCCTGTCTCGGCACTTCTGACTCCACAGAGCCTTTCCTACATCTGGGCTGCCTGCCGTGGCACAGTGCAGGCGTGGGGTGAGGCCATGGCTTTGTCTTTCCAGGAAAAAATGAGCCCCTGGCCGAAGCAGCAGGCCCAGGCAGAGCCTTGAGCTTGAAGCCCAGTAGGTCTGTGGCCCTCAGGGCCAGAGCAATGCTTTCAAGGCAGGGAAGCGGCCTGCAAGCTGAGTGGGAGTGGGGGAGGGGAGGGAGACAGCTGAAGCCCAGTCCAGAAGGGCAGCGATGGAAGAGCTGCAGCTGGGTCAGAGCCTGGAGGGAGGGCGGGGCCTTCACTGAGGAACCCCCCCCCCGAGGCCAGCCCTAGGCCCAGGCGGTCGCGCATGCGCCCTTGGCCTGTGCGGTGTGTGGGGGCTTGAACCCAGCCCGCAGGGCTCCCGGAGCGGCCAGAGAAAGAAGGGCCCATGGAGAGGTAGGCGAGGTGGGCAGGGGGCGCCACCGTAATCTCCTCAGCTCCCTGAGGGAGAGAGACAGAGACAGAGACAGAGAGAGAGATCCCTGACCTCTGAGTCTCTGCCTCCACCGCTGGCTGGGTGCCAACTCACGCGCCATCCACTTCCAGCCATCACCCCCACGCCCTGCCCCGGGGCCAGCCCCACCACAGAGAGGCCGGTTGGTTCCTGCTCACCTCTGTGCCGTCCCTTCCCGACCTGACCCCAGTGCAGGGGATAAGCTTCAGACAAGTCTTTCCATGTCCCTCTGCATGACAATAGACTTCCTCCCCTCTCCCATTCCACAGGCCCACCCGGGACATCCACCTTTGTCATTAGCTCAGGAGAGGATGCAAGATGAGAATCTCTGCTATTGTGTGGGGAGACTCAGTTTCCCGGGTTTCCCCCATGGACACATGTTCTTCAGCTGGGTCTGATTTTCTCCAGACAAGCTGTCTTGGGAAGGATTTGGCCAGCCCTAAGAACCTGAAGGGAAAGGGCGGAGGGGGGTTCTCTCTCTGCCCCCGACAGCCCCGAGCTGGGTCGGTCCCTCAGACCCGGCCAGGGGCAGCCCATCCCCCGGCGCCCTTCCCCGGGGCATCCAAGGCAGGCTCGGCGCCAGCCCCACCCCGCTCGCCACTGCCCGACCATCGTCCTCCCTAGAGGGGCCTGGGAAGGACAGGGACCCGGGTGTGGGAGGCCTCCAGATCTCAGGCCTGGCACACCGTTTACCAGGCTGCTTCGTCCTCTGACGGGGGCCCAGCACACGCCCCAGGAGACTTGGCAGCCGCCCCCAGGGCTCTAGCCTCTGGAACTCGTCCCCTTGGAAGGGGCCTGGCCCAGGTGCCAGGTTCGGGCTGGTCGGCCAGCCTCCTTTGGAGAAAGCAGGCAAGCCGAGCCAGGCTTGCAGTGGCCCTGGCGGGACACCTGCCACCTCAGGCAAAGGGCCTCCCGCGTGCCCTCCATGGCGGGTTTCTCCCCGGAGCCGTGGCCTGGGCACTAGGAAGGCCGGGCCTCCCCGACTCCCGGGAGGAGGGGCTAGCCCCACTTGCGCCCTGGCCCCCAAACCCTCTGGTGCCATCTGCCTGTCTCGGCACTTCTGACTCCACAGAGCCTTTCCTACATCTGGGCTGCCTGCCGTGGCACAGTGCAGGCGTGGGGTGAGGCCATGGCTTTGTCTTTCCAGGAAAAAATGAGCCCCTGGCCGAAGCAGCAGGCCCAGGCAGAGCCTTGAGCTTGAAGCCCAGTAGGTCTGTGGCCCTCAGGGCCAGAGCAATGCTTTCAAGGCAGGGAAGCGGCCTGCAAGCTGCATGGGAGTGGGGGGAGGGGAGGGAGACAGCTGAAGCCCAGTCCAGAAGGGCGGCGATGGAAGAGCTGCAGCTGGGTCAGAGCCTGGAGGGAGGGCGGGGCCTTCACTGAGGACCCCCCCCCCCCCCCCGAGGCCAGCCATAGGCCCAGGCGGTCGCGCATGCGCCCTTGGCCTGTGCGGTGTGTGGGGGCTTGAACCCAAGCCCGCAGGGCTCCCGGAGCGGCCAGAGAAAGAAGGGCCCATGGAGAGGTAGGCGAGGTGGGCAGGGGGCGCCACCGTAATCTCCTCAGCACCCTGAGGGAGAGAGACAGAGACAGAGACAGAGAGAGAGATCCCTGACCTCTGAGTCTCTGCCTCCACCGCTGGCTGGTGCCAACTCACGCGCCATCCCACTTCCAGCCATCACCCCCACGCCTGCCCCGGGGCCAGCCCCACCACAGAGAGGCCGGTTGGTTCCTGCTCACCTCTGTGCCGTCCCTTCCCGACCTGACCCCAGTGCAGGGGATAAGCTTCAGACAAGTCTTTCCATGTCCCTCTGCATGACAATAGACTTCCTCCCCTCTCCCATTCCACAGGCCCACCCGGGACATCCACCTTTGTCATTAGCTCAGGAGAGGATGCAAGATGAGAATCTCTGCTATTGTGTGGGGAGACTCAGTTTCCCGGGTTTCCCCCATGGACACATGTTCTTCAGCTGGGTCTGATTTTCTCCAGACAAGCTGTCTTGGGAAGGATTTGGCCAGCCCTAAGAACCTGAAGGGAAAGGGCGGAGGGGGGTTCTCTCTCTGCCCCCGACAGCCCCGAGATGGGTCGGTCCCTCAGACCCGGCCAGGGGCAGCCCATCCCCCGGCGCCCTTCCCCGGGGCATCCAAGGGCAGGCTCGGCGCCAGCCCCACCCTGCTCGCCACTGCCCGACCATCGTCCTCCCTCGGGGGGCCTGGGCAGGACAGGGACCCGGCTGTGGGAGGCCTCCAGATCTCAGGCCTGGCACACCGTTTACCAGGCTGCTTCCTCCTCTGACGGGGGCCCAGCACACGCCCCAGGAGACTTGGCAGCCGCCCCCAGGGCTCTAGCCTCTGGAACTCGTCCCCTTGGAAGGGGCCTGGCCCAGGTGCCAGGTTCGGCTGGTCGGCCAGCCTCCTTTGGAGAAAGCAGGCAAGCCGAGCCAGGCTTGCAGTGGCCCTGGCGGGACACCTGCCACCTCAGGCAGAGGGCCTCTCGCGTGCCCTCCATGGCGGGTTTCTCCCCGGAGCCGTGGCCTGGGCACTAGGAAGGCCGGGCCTCCCCGACTCCCGTGAGGAGGGGCTAGCCCACTTGCGCCCTGGCCCCCAAACCCTCTGGTGCCATCTGCCTATCTTGGCACTTCTGACTCCACAGAGCCTTTCCTACACCTGGGCTGCCTGCCGTGGCACAGTGCAGGCGTGGGGTGAGGCCATGGCTTTGTCTTTCCAGGAAAAAATGAGCCCCTGGCCGAAGCAGCAGGCCCAGGCAGAGCCTTGAGCTTGAAGCCCAGTAGGTCTGTGGCCCTCAGGGCCAGAGCCATGCTTTCAAGGCAGGGAAGCGGCCTGCAAGCTGAGTGGGAGTGGGGGAGGGGAGGGAGACAGCTGAAGCCGAGTCCAGAAGGGCGGCGATGGAAGAGCTTCAGCTGGGTCAGAGCCTGGAGGGAGGGCGGGGCCTTCACTGAGGACCCCCCCCCCCGAGGCCAGCCCTAGGCCGCGGCGGTCGCGCATGCGCCCTTGGCCTGTGCGGTGTGTGGGGGCTTGAACCCAAGCCCGCAGGGTTCCCGGAGCGGCCAGAGAAAGAAGGGCCCATGGAGAGGTAGGCGAGGTGGGCAGGGGGCGCCACCTTACTCTCCTCAGCTCCCTGAGGGAGAGAGAGAGAGACAGAGACAGAGAGAGAGATCCCTGACCTCTGAGTCTCTGCCTCCACCGCTGGCTGGTGCCAACTCACGCGCCATCCCACTTCCAGCCATCACCCCCACGCCTGCCCCGGGGCCAGCCCCACCACAGAGAGGCCGGTTGGTTCCTGCTCACCTCGGTGCCGTCCCTTCCCGACCTGACCCCAGTGCAGGGGATAAGCTTCAGACAAGTCTTTCCATGTCCCTCTGCATGACAATAGACTTCCTCCCCTCTCCCATTCCACAGGCCCACCCGGGACATCCACCTTTGTCATTAGCTCAGGAGAGGATGCAAGATGAGAATCTCTGCTATTGTGTGGGGAGACTCAGTTTCCCGGGTTTCCCCCATGGACACATGTTCTTCAGCTGGGTCTGATTTTCTCCAGACAAGCTGTCTTGGGAAGGATTTGGCCAGCCCTAAGAACCTGAAGGGAAAGGGCGGAGGGGGGTTCTCTCTCTGCCCCCGACAGCCCCGAGCTGGGTCGGTCCCTCAGACCCGGCCAGGGGCAGCCCATCCCCCGGCGCCCTTCCCCGGGGCATCCAAGGGCAGGCTCGGCGCCAGCCCCACCCCGCTCGCCACTGCCCGACCATCGTCCTCCCTAGAGGGGCCTGGGAAGGACAGGGACCCGGGTGTGGGAGGCCTCCAGATCTCAGGCCTGGCACACCGTTTACCAGGCTGCTTCCTCCTCTGACGGGGGCCCAGCACACACCCCAGGAGACTTGGCAGCCGCCCCCAGGGCTCTAGCTTCTGGAACTCGTCCCCTTGGAAGGGGCCTGGCCCAGGTGCCAGGTTCGGCTGGTCGGCCAGCCTCCTTTGGAGAAAGCAGGCAAGCCGAGCCAGGCTTGCAGTGGCCCTGGCGTGACACCTGCCACCTCAGGCAGAGGGCCTCCCGCGTGCCCTCCATGGCGGGTTTCTCCCCGGAGCCGTGGCCTGGGCACTAGGAAGGCCGGGCCTCCCCGACTCCCGGGAGGAGGGGCTAGCCCACTTGCGCCCTGGCCCCCAAAGCCTGCGGTGCCATCTGCCTGTCTCGGCACTTCTGACTCCACAGAGCCTTTCCTACACCTGGGCTGCCTGCCGTGGGAAAGTGCAGGCGTGGGGTGAGGCAATGGCTTTGTCTTTCCAGGAAAAAATGAGCCCCTGGCCGAAGCAACAGGCCCAGGCAGAGCCTTGAGCTTGAAGCCCAGTAGGTCTGTGGCCCTCAGGGCCAGAGCAATGCTTTCAAGGCAGGGAAGCGGCCTGCAAGCTGAGTGGGAGTGGGGGAGGGGAGGGAGACAGCTGAAGCCGAGTCCAGAAGGGCGGCGATGGAAGAGCTGCAGCTGGGTCAGAGCCTGGAGGGAGGGCGGGGCCTTCACTGAGGACCCCCCCCCCCCCGAGGCCAGCCCTAGGCCGCGGCGGTCGCGCATGCGCCCTTGGCCTGTGCGGTGTGTGGGGGCTTGAACCCAAGCCCGCAGGGCTCCCGGAGCGGCCAGAGAAAGAAGGGCCCATGGAGAGGTAGGCGAGGTGGGCAGGGGGCGCCACCTTACTCTCCTCAGCTCCCTGAGGGAGAGAGAGAGAGACAGAGACAGAGAGAGAGATCCCTGACCTCTGAGTCTCTGCCTCCACCGCTGGCTGGTGCAACTCACGCGCCATCCCACTTCCAGCCATCACCCCCACGCCTGCCCCGGGGCCAGCCCCACCACAGAGAGGCCGGTTGGTTCCTGCTCACCTCTGTGCCGTCCCTTCCCAACCTGACCCCAGTGCAGGGGATAAGCTTCAGACAAGTCTTTCCATGTCCCTCTGCATGACAATAGACTTCCTCCCCTCTCCCATTCCACAGGCCCACCCGGGACATCCACCTTTGTCATTAGCTCAGGAGAGGATGCAAGATGAGAATCTCTGCTATTGTGTGGGGAGACTCAGTTTCCCGGGTTTCCCCCATGGACACATGTTCTTCAGCTGGGTCTGATTTTCTCCAGACAAGCTGTCTTGGGAAGGATTTGGCCAGCCCTAAGAACCTGAAGGGAAAGGGCGGAGGGGGGTTCTCTCTCTGCCCCCGACAGCCCCGAGCTGGGTCGGTCCCTCAGACCTGGCCAGGGGCAGCCCATCCCCCGGCGCCCTTCCCCGGGGCATCCAAGGGCAGGCTCGGCGCCAGCCCCACCCCGCTCGCCACTGCCCGACCATCGTCCTCCCTCGGGGGCCTGGGCAGGACAGGGACCCGGCTGTGGGAGGCCTCCAGATCTCAGGCCTGGCACACCCTTTACCAGGCTGCTTCCTCCTCTGACGGGGGCCCAGCACACGCCCCAGGAGACTTGGCAGCCGCCCCCAGGGCTCTAGCCTCTGGAACTCGTCCCCTTGGAAGGGGCCTGGCCCAGGTGCCAGGTTCGGCTGGTCGGCCAGCCTCCTTTGGAGAAAGCAGGCAATCCGAGCCAGGCTTGCAGTGGCCCTGGCGTGACACCTGCCACCTCAGGCAGAGGGCCTCCCGCGTGCCCTCCATGGCGGGTTTCTCCCCGGAGCCGTCGCCTGGGCACTAGGAAGGCCGGGTCTCCCCGACTCCCGGGAGGAGGGGCTAGCCCACTTGCGCCCTGGCCCCCAAAGCCTGCGGTGCCATCTGCCTGTCTCGGCACTTCTGACTCCACAGAGCCTTTCCTACACCTGGGCTGCCTGCCGTGGGAAAGTGCAGGCGTGGGGTGAGGCAATGGCTTTGTCTTTCCAGGAAAAAATGAGCCCCTGGCCGAAGCAGCAGGCCCAGGCAGAGCCTTGAGCTTGAAGCCCAGTATGTCTGTGGCCCTCAGGGCCAGAGCAATGCTTTCAAGGCAGGGAAGCGGCCTGCAAGCTGAGTGGGAGTGGGGGAGGGGAGGGAGACAGCTGAAGCCGAGTCCAGAAGGGCGGCGATGGAAGAGCTGCAGCTGGGTCAGAGCCTGGAGGGAGGGCGGGGCCTTCACTGAGGACCCCCCCCCCCCGAGGCCAGCCCTAGGCCCAGGCGGTCGCGCATGCGCCCTTGGCCTGTGCGGTGTGTGGGGGCTTGAACCCAAGCCCGCAGGGCTCCCGGAGCGGCCAGAGAAAGAAGGGCCCATGGAGAGGTAGGCGAGGTGGGCAGGGGGCGCCACCGTAATCTCCTCAGCTCCCTGAGGGAGAGAGAGAGAGACAGAGACAGAGAGAGAGATCCCTGACCTCTGAGTCTCTGCCTCCACCGCTGGCTGGTGCCAACTCACGCGCCATCCCACTTCCAGCCATCACCCCCACGCCTGCCCCGGGGCCAGCCCCACCACAGAGAGGCCGGTTGGTTCCTGCTCACCTCTGTGCCGTCCCTTCCCAACCTGACCCCAGTGCAGGGGATAAGCTTCAGACAAGTCTTTCCATGTCCCTCTGCATGACAATAGACTTCCTCCCCTCTCCCATTCCACAGGCCCACCCGGGACATCCACCTTTGTCATTAGCTCAGGAGAGGATGCAAGATGAGAATCTCTGCTATTGTGTGGGGAGACTCAGTTTCCCGGGTTTCCCCCATGGACACATGTTCTTCAGCTGGGTCTGATTTTCTCCAGACAAGCTGTCTTGGGAAGGATTTGGCCAGCCCTAAGAACCTGAAGGGAAAGGGCGGAGGGGGGTTCTCTCTCTGCCCCCGACAGCCCCGAGATGGGTCGGTCCCTCAGACCCGGCCAGGGGCAGCCCATCCCCCGGCGCCCTTCCCCGGGGCATCCAAGGGCAGGCTCGGCGCCAGCCCCACCCTGCTCGCCACTGCCCGACCATCGTCCTCCCTCGGGGGGCCTGGGCAGGACAGGGACCCGGCTGTGGGAGGCCTCCAGATCTCAGGCCTGGCACACCGTTTACCAGGCTGCTTCCTCCTCTGACGGGGGCCCAGCACACGCCCCAGGAGACTTGGCAGCCGCCCCCAGGGCTCTAGCCTCTGGAACTCGTCCCCTTGGAAGGGGCCTGGCCCAGGTGCCAGGTTCGGCTGGTCGGCCAGCCTCCTTTGGAGAAAGCAGGCAAGCCGAGCCAGGCTTGCAGTGGCCCTGGCGGGACACCTGCCACCTCAGGCAGAGGGCCTCCCGCGTGCCCTCCATGGCGGGTTTCTCCCCGGAGCCGTGGCCTGGGCACTAGGAAGGCCGGGCCTCCCCGACTCCCGGGAGGAGGGGCTAGCCCACTTGCGCCCTGGCCCCCAAACCCTCTGGTGCCATCTGCCTGTCTTGGCACTTCTGACTCCACAGAGCCTTTCCTACATCTGGGCTGCCTGCCGTGGCAAAGTGCAGGCGTGGGGTGAGGCCATGGCTTTGTCTTTCCAGGAAAAAATGAGCCCCTGGCCGAAGCAGCAGGCCCAGGCAGAGCCTTGAGCTTGAAGCCCAGTAGGTCTGTGGCCCTCAGGGCCAGAGCCATGCTTTCAAGGCAGGGAAGCGGCCTGCAAGCTGAGTGGGAGTGGGGGAGGGGAGGGAGACAGCTGAAGCCGAGTCCAGAAGGGCGGCGATGGAAGAGCTGCAGCTGGGTCAGAGCCTGGAGGGAGGGCGGGGCCTTCACTGAGGACCCCCCCCCCCGAGGCCAGCCCTAGGCCGCGGCGGTCGCGCATGCGCCCTTGGCCTGTGCGGTGTGTGGGGGCTTGAACCCAAGCCCGCAGGGCTCCCGGAGCGGCCAGAGAAAGAAGGGCCCATGGAGAGGTAGGCGAGGTGGGCAGGGGGCGCCACCTTACTCTCCTCAGCTCCCTGAGGGAGAGAGAGAGAGACAGAGACAGAGAGAGAGATCCCTGACCTCTGAGTCTCTGCCTCCACCGCTGGCTGGTGCCAACTCACGCGCCATCCCACTTCCAGCCATCACCCCCACGCCTGCCCCGGGGCCAGCCCCACCACAGAGAGGCCGGTTGGTTCCTGCTCACCTCTGTGCCGTCCCTTCCCGACCTGACCCCAGTGCAGGGGATAAGCTTCAGACAAGTCTTTCCATGTCCCTCTGCATGACAATAGACTTCCTCCCCTCTCCCATTCCACAGGCCCACCCGGGACATCCACCTTTGTCATTAGCTCAGGAGAGGATGCAAGATGAGAATCTCTGCTATTGTGTGGGGAGACTCAGTTTCCCGGGTTTCCCCCATGGACACATGTTCTTCAGCTGGGTCTGATTTTCTCCAGACAAGCTGTCTTGGGAAGGATTTGGCCAGCCCTAAGAACCTGAAGGGAAAGGGCGGAGGGGGGTTCTCTCTCTGCCCCCGACAGCCCCGAGCTGGGTCGGTCCCTCAGACCCGGCCAGGGGCAGCCCATCCCCCGGCGCCCTTCCCCGGGGCATCCAAGGGCAGGCTCGGCGCCAGCCCCACCCCGCTCGCCACTGCCCGACCATCGTCCTCCCTCGGGGGGCCTGGGCAGGACAGGGACCCGGCTTTGGGAGGCCTCCAGATCTCAGGCCTGGCACACCCTTTACCAGGCTGCTTCCTCCTCTGACGGGGGCCCAGCACACGCCCCAGGAGACTTGGCAGCCGCCCCCAGGGCTCTAGCCTCTGGAACTCGTCCCCTTGGAAGGGGCCTGGCCCAGGTGCCAGGTTCGGCTGGTCGGCCAGCCTCCTTTGGAGAAAGCAGGCAAGCCGAGCCAGGCTTGCAGTGGCCCTGGCGTGACACCTGCCACCTCAGGCAGAGGGCCTCCCGCGTGCCCTCCATGGCGGGTTTCTCCCCGGAGCCGTGGCCTGGGCACTAGGAAGGCCGGGCCTCCCCGACTCCCGGGAGGAGGGGCTAGCCCACTTGCGCCCTGGCCCCCAAAGCCTGCGGTGCCATCTGCCTGTCTCGGCACTTCTGACTCCACAGAGCCTTTCCTACACCTGGGCTGCCTGCCGTGGGAAAGTGCAGGCGTGGGGTGAGGCAATGGCTTTGTCTTTCCAGGAAAAAATGAGCCCCTGGCCGAAGCAGCAGGCCCAGGCAGAGCCTTGAGCTTGAAGCCCAGTAGGTCTGTGGCCCTCAGGGCCAGAGCAATGCTTTCAAGGCAGGGAAGCGGCCTGCAAGCTGAGTGGGAGTGGGGGAGGGGAGGGAGACAGCTGAAGCCGAGTCCAGAAGGGCGGCGATGGAAGAGCTGCAGCTGGGTCAGAGCCTGGAGGGAGGGCGGGGCCTTCACTGAGGACCCCCCCCCCCCCCGAGTCCAGCCCTAGGCCCAGGCGGTCGCGCATGCGCCCTTGGCCTGTGCGGTGTGTGGGGGCTTGAACCCAAGCCCGCAGGGCTCCCGGAGCGGCCAGAGAAAGAAGGGCCCATGGAGAGGTAGGCGAGGTGGGCAGGGGGCGCCACCGTAATCTCCTCAGCTCCCTGAGGGAGAGAGACAGAGACAGAGACAGAGAGAGAGATCCCTGACCTCTGAGTCTCTGCCTCCACCGCTGGCTGGTGCCAACTCACGCGCCATCCCACTTCCAGCCATCACCCCCACGCCTGCCCCGGGGCCAGCCCCACCACAGAGAGGCCGGTTGGTTCCTGCTCACCTCTGTGCCGTCCCTTCCCGACCTGACCCCAGTGCAGGGGATAAGCTTCAGACAAGTCTTTCCATGTCCCTCTGCATGACAATAGACTTCCTCCCCTCTCCCATTCCACAGGCCCACCCGGGACATCCACCTTTGTCATTAGCTCAGGAGAGGATGCAAGATGAGAATCTCTGCTATTGTGTGGGGAGACTCAGTTTCCCGGGTTTCCCCCATGGACACATGTTCTTCAGCTGGGTCTGATTTTCTCCAGACAAGCTGTCTTGGGAAGGATTTGGCCAGCCCTAAGAACCTGAAGGGAAAGGGCGGAGGGGGGTTCTCTCTCTGCCCCCGACAGCCCCGAGCTGGGTCGGTCCCTCAGACCCGGCCAGGGGCAGCCCATCCCCCGGCGCCCTTCCCCGGGGCATCCAAGGGCAGGCTCGGCGCCAGCCCCACCCCGCTCGCCACTGCCCGACCATCGTCCTCCCTCGGGGGGCCTGGGCAGGACAGGGACCCGGCTTTGGGAGGCCTCCAGATCTCAGGCCTGGCACACCCTTTACCAGGCTGCTTCCTCCTCTGACGGGGGCCCAGCACACGCCCCAGGAGACTTGGCAGCCGCCCCCAGGGCTCTAGCCTCTGGAACTCGTCCCCTTGGAAGGGGCCTGGCCCAGGTGCCAGGTTCGGCTGGTCGGCCAGCCTCCTTTGGAGAAAGCAGGCAAGCCGAGCCAGGCTTGCAGTGGCCCTGGCGTGACACCTGCCACCTCAGGCAGAGGGCCTCCCGCGTGCCCTCCATGGCGGGTTTCTCCCCGGAGCCGTGGCCTGGGCACTAGGAAGGCCGGGCCTCCCCGACTCCCGGGAGGAGGGGCTAGCCCACTTGCGCCCTGGCCCCCAAAGCCTGCGGTGCCATCTGCCTGTCTCGGCACTTCTGACTCCACAGAGCCTTTCCTACACCTGGGCTGCCTGCCGTGGGAAAGTGCAGGCGTGGGGTGAGGCAATGGCTTTGTCTTTCCAGGAAAAAATGAGCCCCTGGCCGAAGCAGCAGGCCCAGGCAGAGCCTTGAGCTTGAAGCCCAGTAGGTCTGTGGCCCTCAGGGCCAGAGCAATGCTTTCAAGGCAGGGAAGCGGCCTGCAAGCTGAGTGGGAGTGGGGGAGGGGAGGGAGACAGCTGAAGCCGAGTCCAGAAGGGCGGCGATGGAAGAGCTGCAGCTGGGTCAGAGCCTGGAGGGAGGGCGGGGCCTTCACTGAGGACCCCCCCCCCCCCCGAGTCCAGCCCTAGGCCCAGGCGGTCGCGCATGCGCCCTTGGCCTGTGCGGTGTGTGGGGGCTTGAACCCAAGCCCGCAGGGCTCCCGGAGCGGCCAGAGAAAGAAGGGCCCATGGAGAGGTAGGCGAGGTGGGCAGGGGGCGCCACCGTAATCTCCTCAGCTCCCTGAGGGAGAGAGACAGAGACAGAGACAGAGAGAGAGATCCCTGACCTCTGAGTCTCTGCCTCCACCGCTGGCTGGTGCCAACTCACGCGCCATCCCACTTCCAGCCATCACCCCCACGCCTGCCCCGGGGCCAGCCCCACCACAGAGAGGCCGGTTGGTTCCTGCTCACCTCTGTGCCGTCCCTTCCCGACCTGACCCCAGTGCAGGGGATAAGCTTCAGACAAGTCTTTCCATGTCCCTCTGCATGACAATAGACTTCCTCCCCTCTCCCATTCCACAGGCCCACCCGGGACATCCACCTTTGTCATTAGCTCAGGAGAGGATGCAAGATGAGAATCTCTGCTATTGTGTGGGGAGACTCAGTTTCCCGGGTTTCCCCCATGGACACATGTTCTTCAGCTGGGTCTGATTTTCTCCAGACAAGCTGTCTTGGGAAGGATTTGGCCAGCCCTAAGAACCTGAAGGGAAAGGGCGGAGGGGGGTTCTCTCTCTGCCCCCGACAGCCCCGAGCTGGGTCGGTCCCTCAGACCCGGCCAGGGGCAGCCCATCCCCCGGCGCCCTTCCCCGGGGCATCCAAGGGCAGGCTCGGCGCCAGCCCCACCCCGCTCGCCACTGCCCGACCATCGTCCTCCCTCGGGGGGCCTGGGCAGGACAGGGACCCGGCTTTGGGAGGCCTCCAGATCTCAGGCCTGGCACACCCTTTACCAGGCTGCTTCCTCCTCTGACGGGGGCCCAGCACACGCCCCAGGAGACTTGGCAGCCGCCCCCAGGGCTCTAGCCTCTGGAACTCGTCCCCTTGGAAGGGGCCTGGCCCAGGTGCCAGGTTCGGCTGGTCGGCCAGCCTCCTTTGGAGAAAGCAGGCAAGCCGAGCCAGGCTTGCAGTGGCCCTGGCGTGACACCTGCCACCTCAGGCAGAGGGCCTCCCGCGTGCCCTCCATGGCGGGTTTCTCCCCGGAGCCGTGGCCTGGGCACTAGGAAGGCCGGGCCTCCCCGACTCCCGGGAGGAGGGGCTAGCCCACTTGCGCCCTGGCCCCCAAAGCCTGCGGTGCCATCTGCCTGTCTCGGCACTTCTGACTCCACAGAGCCTTTCCTACACCTGGGCTGCCTGCCGTGGGAAAGTGCAGGCGTGGGGTGAGGCAATGGCTTTGTCTTTCCAGGAAAAAATGAGCCCCTGGCCGAAGCAGCAGGCCCAGGCAGAGCCTTGAGCTTGAAGCCCAGTAGGTCTGTGGCCCTCAGGGCCAGAGCAATGCTTTCAAGGCAGGGAAGCGGCCTGCAAGCTGAGTGGGAGTGGGGGAGGGGAGGGAGACAGCTGAAGCCGAGTCCAGAAGGGCGGCGATGGAAGAGCTGCAGCTGGGTCAGAGCCTGGAGGGAGGGCGGGGCCTTCACTGAGGACCCCCCCCCCCCCCCGAGTCCAGCCCTAGGCCCAGGCGGTCGCGCATGCGCCCTTGGCCTGTGCGGTGTGTGGGGGCTTGAACCCAAGCCCGCAGGGCTCCCGGAGCGGCCAGAGAAAGAAGGGCCCATGGAGAGGTAGGCGAGGTGGGCAGGGGGCGCCACCGTAATCTCCTCAGCTCCCTGAGGGAGAGAGACAGAGACAGAGACAGAGAGAGAGATCCCTGACCTCTGAGTCTCTGCCTCCACCGCTGGCTGGTGCCAACTCACGCGCCATCCCACTTCCAGCCATCACCCCCACGCCTGCCCCGGGGCCAGCCCCACCACAGAGAGGCCGGTTGGTTCCTGCTCACCTCTGTGCCGTCCCTTCCCGACCTGACCCCAGTGCAGGGGATAAGCTTCAGACAAGTCTTTCCATGTCCCTCTGCATGACAATAGACTTCCTCCCCTCTCCCATTCCACAGGCCCACCCGGGACATCCACCTTTGTCATTAGCTCAGGAGAGGATGCAAGATGAGAATCTCTGCTATTGTGTGGGGAGACTCAGTTTCCCGGGTTTCCCCCATGGACACATGTTCTTCAGCTGGGTCTGATTTTCTCCAGACAAGCTGTCTTGGGAAGGATTTGGCCAGCCCTAAGAACCTGAAGGGAAAGGGCGGAGGGGGGTTCTCTCTCTGCCCCCGACAGCCCCGAGCTGGGTCGGTCCCTCAGACCCGGCCAGGGGCAGCCAATCCCCCGGCGCCCTTCCCCGGGGCATCCAAGGGCAGGCTCGGCGCCAGCCCCACCCCGCTCGCCACTGCCCGACCATCGTCCTCCCTAGAGGGGCCTGGGAAGGACGGGGCCCCGGGTGTGGGAGGCCTCCAGATCTCAGGCCTGGCACACCGTTTACCAGGCTGCTTCCTCCTCTGACGGGGGCCCAGCACACGACCCAGGAGACTTGGCAGCCGCCCCCAGGGCTCTAGCTTCTGGAACTCGTCCCCTTGGAAGGGGCCTGGCCCAGGTGCCAGGTTCGGCTGGTCGGCCAGCCTCCTTTGGAGAAAGCAGGCAAGCCGAGCCAGGCTTGCAGTGGCCCTGGCGTGACACCTGCCACCTCAGGCAGAGGGCCTCCCGCGTGCCCTCCATGGCGGGTTTCTCCCCGGAGCCGTGGCCTGGGCACTAGGAAGGCCGGGCCTCCCCGACTCCCGGGAGGAGGGGCTAGCCCACTTGCGCCCTGGCCCCCAAAGCCTGCGGTGCCATCTGCCAGTCTCGGCACTTCTGACTCCACAGAGCCTTTCCTACACCTGGGCTGTCTGCCGTGGGAAAGTGCAGGCGTGGGGTGAGGCCATGGCTTTGTCTTTCCAGGAAAAAATGAGCCCCTGGCCGAAGCAGCAGGCCCAGGCAGAGCCTTGAGCTTGAAGCCCAGTAGGTCTGTGGCCCTCAGGGCCAGAGCCATGCTTTCAAGGCAGGGAAGCGGCCTGCAAGCTGAGTGGGAGTGGGGGAGGGGAGGGAGACAGCTGAAGCCGAGTCCAGAAGGGCGGCGATGGAAGAGCTGCAGCTGGGTCAGAGCCTGGAGGGAGGGCGGGGCCTTCACTGAGGACCCCCCCCCCCCCCGAGGCCAGCCCTAGGCCCCGGCGGTCGCGCATGCGCCCTTGGCCTGTGCGGTGTGTGGGGGCTTGAACCCAAGCCCGCAGGGCTCCCGGAGCGGCCAGAGAAAGAAGGGCCCATGGAGAGGTAGGCGAGGTGGGCAGGGGGCGCCACCTTACTCTCCTCAGCTCCCTGAGGGAGAGAGAGAGAGACAGAGACAGAGAGAGAGATCCCTGACCTCTGAGTCTCTGCCTCCACCGCTGGCTGGTGCCAACTCACGCGCCATCCCACTTCCAGCCATCACCCCCACGCCTGCCCCGGGGCCAGCCCCACCACAGAGAGGCCGGTTGGTTCCTGCTCACCTCTGTGCCGTCCCTTCCCGACCTGACCCCAGTGCAGGGGATAAGCTTCAGACAAGTCTTTCCATGTCCCTCTGCATGACAATAGACTTCCTCCCCTCTCCCATTCCACAGGCCCACCCGGGACATCCACCTTTGTCATTAGCTCAGGAGAGGATGCAAGATGAGAATCTCTGCTATTGTGTGGGGAGACTCAGTTTCCCGGGTTTCCCCCATGGACACATGTTCTTCAGCTGGGTCTGATTTTCTCCAGACAAGCTGTCTTGGGAAGGATTTGGCCAGCCCTAAGAACCTGAAGGGAAAGGGCGGAGGGGGGTTCTCTCTCTGCCCCCGACAGCCCCGAGCTGGGTCGGTCCCTCAGACCCGGCCAGGGGCAGCCCATCCCCCGGCGCCCTTCCCCGGGGCATCCAAGGGCAGGCTCGGCGCCAGCCCCACCCCGCTCGCCACTGCCCGACCATCGTCCTCCCTCGGGGGGCCTGGGCAGGACAGGGACCCGGCTTTGGGAGGCCTCCAGATCTCAGGCCTGGCACACCCTTTACCAGGCTGCTTCCTCCTCTGACGGGGGCCCAGCACACGCCCCAGGAGACTTGGCAGCCGCCCCCAGGGCTCTAGCCTCTGGAACTCGTCCCCTTGGAAGGGGCCTGGCCCAGGTGCCAGGTTCGGCTGGTTGGCCAGCCTCCTTTGGAGAAAGCAGGCAAGCCGAGCCAGGCTTGCAGTGGCCCTGGCGTGACACCTGCCACCTCAGGCAGAGGGCCTCCCGCGTGCCCTCCATGGCGGGTTTCTCCCCGGAGCCGTGGCCTGGGCACTAGGAAGGCCGGGCCTCCCCGACTCCCGGGAGGAGGGGCTAGCCCACTTGCGCCCTGGCCCCCAAAGCCTGCGGTGCCATCTGCCTGTCTCGGCACTTCTGACTCCACAGAGCCTTTCCTACACCTGGGCTGCCTGCCGTGGGAAAGTGCAGGCGTGGGGTGAGGCAATGGCTTTGTCTTTCCAGGAAAAAATGAGCCCCTGGCCGAAGCAGCAGGCCCAGGCAGAGCCTTGAGCTTGAAGCCCAGTAGGTCTGTGGCCCTCAGGGCCAGAGCAATGCTTTCAAGGCAGGGAAGCGGCCTGCAAGCTGAGTGGGAGTGGGGGAGGGGAGGGAGACAGCTGAAGCCGAGTCCAGAAGGGCGGCGATGGAAGAGCTGCAGCTGGGTCAGAGCCTGGAGGGAGGGCGGGGCCTTCACTGATGACCCCCCCCCCCCGAGGCCAGCCCTAGGCCCAGGCGGTCGCGCATGCGCCCTTGGCCTGTGCGGTGTGTGGGGGCTTGAACCCAAGCCCGCAGGGCTCCCGGAGCGGCCAGAGAAAGAAGGGCCCATGGAGAGGTAGGCGAGGTGGGCAGGGGGCGCCACCGTAATCTCCTCAGCTCCCTGAGGGAGAGAGACAGAGACAGAGACAGAGAGAGAGATCCCTGACCTCTGAGTCTCTGCCTCCACCGCTGGCTGGTGCCAACTCACGCGCCATCCCACTTCCAGCCATCACCCCCACGCCTGCCCCGGGGGCCAGCCCCACCACAGAGAGGCCGGTTGGTTCCTGCTCACCTCTGTGCCGTCCCTTCCGACCTGACCCCAGTGCAGGGGATAAGCTTCAGACAAGTCTTTCCATGTCCCTCTGCATGACAATAGACTTCCTCCCCTCTCCCATTCCACAGGCCCACCCGGGACATCCACCTTTGTCATTAGCTCAGGAGAGGATGCAAGATGAGAATCTCTGCTATTGTGTGGGGAGACTCAGTTTCCCGGGTTTCCCCCATGGACACATGTTCTTCAGCTGGGTCTGATTTTCTCCAGACAAGCTGTCTTGGGAAGGATTTGGCCAGCCCTAAGAACCTGAAGGGAAAGGGCGGAGGGGGGTTCTCTCTCTGCCCCCGACAGCCCCGAGCTGGGTCGGTCCCCTCAGACCCGGCCAGGGGCAGCAATCCCCCGGCGCCCTTCCCCGGGGCATCCAAGGGCAGGCTCGGCGCCAGCCCCACCCCGCTCGCCACTGCCCGACCATCGTCCTCCCTAGAGGGGCCTGGGAAGGACGGGGCCCCGGGTGTGGGAGGCCTCCAGATCTCAGGCCTGGCACAACCGTTTACCAGGCTGCTTCCTCCTCTGACGGGGGCCCAGCACACGACCCAGGAGACTTGGCAGCCGCCCCCAGGGCTCTAGCTTCTGGAACTCGTCCCCTTGGAAGGGGCCTGGCCCAGGTGCCAGGTTCGGCTGGTCGGCCAGCCTCCTTTGGAGAAAGCAGGCAAGCCGAGCCAGGCTTGCAGTGGCCCTGGCGTGACACCTGCCACCTCAGGCAGAGGGCCTCCCGCGTGCCCTCCATGGCGGGTTTTCTCCCCGGAGCCGTGGCCTGGGCACTAGGAAGGCCGGGCCTCCCCGACTCCCGGGAGGAGGGGCTATCCCACTTGCGCCCTGGCCCCCAAAAGCCTGCGGTGCCATCTGCCAGTCTCGGCACTTCTGACTCCACAGAGCCTTTCCTACACCTGGGCTGTCTGCCGTGGGAAAGTGCAGGCGTGGGGTGAGGCCATGGCTTTGTCTTTCCAGGAAAAAATGAGCCCCTGGCCGAAGCAGCAGGCCCAGGCAGAGCCTTGAGCTTGAAGCCCAGTAGGTCTGTGGCCCTCAGGGCCAGAGCCATGCTTTCAAGGCAGGGAAGCGGCCTGCAAGCTGAGTGGGAGTGGGGGAGGGGAGGGAGACAGCTGAAGCCGAGTCCAGAAGGGCGGCGATGGAAGAGCTGCAGCTGGGTCAGAGCCTGGAGGGAGGGCGGGGCCTTCACTGAGGACCCCCCCCCCCCCGAGGCCAGCCCTAGGCCGCGGCGGTCGCGCATGCGCCCTTGGCCTGTGCGGTGTGTGGGGGCTTGAACCCAAGCCCGCAGGGCTCCCGGAGCGGCCAGAGAAAGAAGGGCCCATGGAGAGGTAGGCGAGGTGGGCAGGGGGCGCCACCTTACTCTCCTCAGCTCCCTGAGGGAGAGAGAGAGAGACAGAGACAGAGAGAGAGATCCCTGACCTCTGAGTCTCTGCCTCCACCGCTGGCTGGTGCAACTCACGCGCCATCCCACTTCCAGCCATAACCCCCACGCCTGCCCCGGGGCCAGCCCCACCACAGAGAGGCCGGTTGGTTCCTGCTCACCTCTGTGCCGTCCCTTCCCAACCTGACCCCAGTGCAGGGGATAAGCTTCAGACAAGTCTTTCCATGTCCCTCTGCATGACAATAGACTTCCTCCCCTCTCCCATTCCACAGGCCCACCCGGGACATCCACCTTTGTCATTAGCTCAGGAGAGGATGCAAGATGAGAATCTCTGCTATTGTGTGGGGAGACTCAGTTTCCCGGGTTTCCCCCATGGACACATGTTCTTCAGCTGGGTCTGATTTTCTCCAGACAAGCTGTCTTGGAAGGATTTGGCCAGCCCTAAGAACCTGAAGGGAAAGGGCGGAGGGGGGTTCTCTCTCTGCCCCCGACAGCCCCGAGCTGGGTCGGTCCCTCAGACCCGGCCAGGGGCAGCCCATCCCCCGGCGCCCTTCCCCGGGGCATCCAAGGGCAGGCTCGGCGCCAGCCCCACCCTGCTCGCCACTGCCCGACCATCGTCCTCCCTCGGGGGGCCTGGGCAGGACAGGGACCCGGCTGTGGGAGGCCTCCAGATCTCAGGCCTGGCACACCGTTTACCAGGCTGCTTCCTCCTCTGACGGGGGCCCAGCACACGCCCCAGGAGACTTGGCAGCCGCCCCCAGGGCTCTAGCCTCTGGAACTCGTCCCCTTGGAAGGGGCCTGGCCCAGGTGCCAGGTTCGGCTGGTCGGGCCAGCCTCCTTTGGAGAAAGCAGGCAAGCCGAGCCAGGCTTGCAGTGGCCCTGGCGGGACGCCTGCCACCTCAGGCAGAGGGCCTCCCGCGTGCCCTCCATGGCGGGTTTCTCCCCGGAGCCGTGGCCTGGGCACTAGGAAGGCCGGGCCTCCCCGACTCCCGGGAGGAGGGGCTAGCCCACTTGCGCCCTGGCCCCCAAACCCTCTGGTGCCATCTGCCTGTCTTGGCACTTCTGACTCCACAGAGCCTTTCCTACATCTGGGCTGCCTGCCGTGGCAAAGTGCAGGCGTGGGGTGAGGCCATGGCTTTGTCTTTCCAGGAAAAAATGAGCCCCTGGCCGAAGCAGCAGGCCCAGGCAGAGCCTTGAGCTTGAAGCCCAGTAGGTCTGTGGCCCTCAGGGCCAGAGCCATGCTTTCAAGGCAGGGAAGCGGCCTGCAAGCTGAGTGGGAGTGGGGGAGGGGAGGGAGACAGCTGAAGCCGAGTCCAGAAGGGCGGCGATGGAAGAGCTGCAGCTGGGTCAGAGCCTGGAGGGAGGGCGGGGCCTTCACTGAGGGACCCCCCCCCCCCCCCCCGAGGCCAGCCCTAGGCCCAGGCGGTCGCGCATGCGCCCTTGGCCTGTGCGGTGTGTGGGGGCTTGAACCCAAGCCCGCAGGGCTCCCGGAGCGGCCAGAGAAAGAAGGGCCCATGGAGAGGTAGGCGAGGTGGGCAGGGGGCGCCACCTTACTCTCCTCAGCTCCCTGAGGGAGAGAGAGAGAGACAGAGACAGAGAGAGAGATCCCTGACCTCTGAGTCTCTGCATCCACCGCTGGCTGGTGCCAACTCACGCGCCATCCCACTTCCAGCCATCACCCCCACGCCTGCCCCGGGGCCAGCCCCACCACAGAGAGGCCGGTTGGTTCCTGCTCACCTCTGTGCCCTCCCTTCCCGACCTGACCCCAGTGCAGGGGATAAGCTTCAGACAAGTCTTTCCATGTCCCTCTGCATGACAATAGACTTCCTCCCCTCTCCCATTCCACAGGCCCACCCGGGACATCCACCTTTGTCATTAGCTCAGGAGAGGATGCAAGATGAGAATCTCTGCTATTGTGTGGGAGACTCAGTTTCCCGGGTTTCCCCCATGGACACATGTTCTTCAGCTGGGTCTGATTTTCTCCAGACAAGCTGTCTTGGGAAGGATTTGGCCAGCCCTAAGAACCTGAAGGGAAAGGGCGGAGGGGGGTTCTCTCTCTGCCCCCGACAGCCCCGAGCTGGGTCGGTCCCTCAGACCCGGCCAGGGGCAGCCCATCCCCCGGCGCCCTTCCCCGGGGCATCCAAGGGCAGGCTCGGCGCCAGCCCCACCCCGCTCGCCACTGCCCGACCATCGTCCTCCCTCGGGGGGCCTGGGCAGGACAGGGACCCGGCTGTGGGAGGCCTCCAGATCTCAGGCCTGGCACACCCTTTACCAGGCTGCTTCCTCCTCTGACGGGGGCCCAGCACACGCCCCAGGAGACTTGGCAGCCGCCCCCAGGGCTCTAGCCTCTGGAACTCGTCCCCTTGGAAGGGGCCTGGCCCAGGTGCCAGGTTCGGCTGGTCGGCCAGCCTCCTTTGGAGAAAGCAGGCAAGCCGAGCCAGGCTTGCAGTGGCCCTGGCGTGACACCTGCCACCTCAGGCAGAGGGCCTCCCGCGTGCCCTCCATGGCGGGTTTCTCCCCGGAGCCGTGGCCTGGGCACTAGGAAGGCCGGGCCTCCCCGACTCCCGGGAGGAGGGGCTAGCCCACTTGCGCCCTGGCCCCCAAAGCCTGCGGTGCCATCTGCCTGTCTCGGCACTTCTGACTCCACAGAGCCTTTCCTACACCTGGGCTGCCTGCCGTGGGAAAGTGCAGGCGTGGGGTGAGGCAATGGCTTTGTCTTTCCAGGAAAAAATGAGCCCCTGGCCGAAGCAGCAGGCCCAGGCAGAGCCTTGAGCTTGAAGCCCAGTAGGTCTGTGGCCCTCAGGGCCAGAGCAATGCTTTCAAGGCAGGGAAGCGGCCTGCAAGCTGAGTGGGAGTGGGGGAGGGGAGGGAGACAGCTGAAGCCGAGTCCAGAAGGGCGGCGATGGAAGAGCTGCAGCTGGGTCAGAGCCTGGAGGGAGGGCGGGGCCTTCACTGAGGACCCCCCCCCCCCCCGAGGCCAGCCCTAGGCCCAGGCGGTCGCGCATGCGCCCTTGGCCTGTGCGGTGTGTGGGGGCTTGAACCCAAGCCCGCAGGGCTCCCGGAGCGGCCAGAGAAAGAAGGGCCCATGGAGAGGTAGGCGAGGTGGGCAGGGGGCGCCACCGTAATCTCCTCAGCTCCCTGAGGGAGAGAGACAGAGACAGAGACAGAGAGAGAGATCCCTGACCTCTGAGTCTCTGCCTCCACCGCTGGCTGGTGCCAACTCACGCGCCATCCCCACTTCCAGCCATCACCCCCACGCCTGCCCCGGGGCCAGCCCCACCACAGAGAGGCCGGTTGGTTCCTGCTCACCTCTGTGCCGTCCCTTCCCGACCTGACCCCAGTGCAGGGGATAAGCTTCAGACAAGTCTTTCCATGTCCCTCTGCATGACAATAGACTTCCTCCCCTCTCCCATTCCACAGGCCCACCCGGGACATCCACCTTTGTCATTAGCTCAGGAGAGGATGCAAGATGAGAATCTCTGCTATTGTGTGGGGAGACTCAGTTTCCCGGGTTTCCCCCATGGACACATGTTCTTCAGCTGGGTCTGATTTTCTCCAGACAAGCTGTCTTGGAAGGATTTGGCCAGCCCTAAGAACCTGAAGGGAAAGGGCGGAGGGGGGTTCTCTCTCTGCCCCGACAGCCCCGAGCTGGGTCGGTCCCTCAGACCCGGCCAGGGGCAGCCCATCCCCCGGCGCCCTTCCCCGGGGCATCCAAGGGCAGGCTCGGCGCCAGCCCCACCCTGCTCGCCACTGCCCGACCATCGTCCTCCCTCGGGGGGCCTGGGCAGGACAGGGACCCGGCTGTGGGAGGCCTCCAGATCTCAGGCCTGGCACACCGTTTACCAGGCTGCTTCCTCCTCTGACGGGGGCCCAGCACACGCCCCAGGAGACTTGGCAGCCGCCCCCAGGGCTCTAGCCTCTGGAACTCGTCCCCTTGGAAGGGGCCTGGCCCAGGTGCCAGGTTCGGCTGGTCGGCCAGCCTCCTTTGGAGAAAGCAGGCAAGCCGAGCCAGGCTTGCAGTGGCCCTGGCGTGACACCTGCCACCTCAGGCAGAGGGCCTCCCCGCGTGCCCTCCATGGCGGGTTTCTCCCCGGAGCCGTGGCCTGGGCACTAGGAAGGCCGGCCTCCCCGACTCCCGGGAGGAGGGGCTAGCCCACTTGCGCCCTGGCCCCCAAACCCTCTGGTGCCATCTGCCTGTCTCGGCACTTCTGACTCCACAGAGCCTTTCCTACATCTGGGCTGCCTGCCGTGGCACAGTGCAGGCGTGGGGTGAGGCCATGGCTTTGTCTTTCAGGAAATAATGAGCCCCTGGCCGAAGCAGCAGGCCCAGGCAGAGCCTTGAGCTTGAAGCCAGTAGGTCTGTGGCCCTCAGGGCCAGAGCCATGCTTTCAAGGCAGGGAAGCGGCCTGCAAGCTGAGTGGGAGTGGGGGAGGGGAGGGAGACAGCTGAAGCCGAGTCCAGAAGGGCGGCGATGGAAGAGCTGCAGCTGGGTCAGAGCCTGGAGGGAGGGCGGGGCCTTCACTGAGGACCCCCCCCCCCCCGAGGCCAGCCCTAGGCCGCGGCGGTCGCGCATGCGCCCTTGGCCTGTGCGGTGTGTGGGGGCTTGAACCCAAGCCCGCAGGGCTCCCGGAGCGGCCAGAGAAAGAAGGGCCCATGGAGAGGTAGGCGAGGTGGGCAGGGGGGCGCCACCTTACTCTCCTCAGCTCCCTGAGGGAGAGAGAGAGAGACAGAGGACAGAGAGAGAGATCCCTGACCTCTGAGTCTCTGCCTCCACCGCTGGCTGGTGCCAACTCACGCGCCATCCCACTTCCAGCCATCACCACCACACCTGCCCCGGGGCCAGCCCCACCACAGAGAGGCCGGTTGGTTCCTGCTCACCTCTGTGCCGTCCCTTCCCAACCTGACCCCAGTGCAGGGGATAAGCTTCAGACAAGTCTTTCCATGTCCCTCTGCATGACAATAGACTTCCCTCCCCCTCTCCCATTCCACAGGCCCACCGGGACATCCACCTTTGTCATTAGCTCAGGAGAGGATGCAAGATGAGAATCTCTGCTATTGTGTGGGGAGACTCAGTTTCCCGGGTTTCCCCCATGGACACATGTTCTTCAGCTGGGTCTGATTTTCTCCAGACAAGCTGTCTTGGGAAGGATTTGGCCAGCCCTAAGAACCTGAAGGGAAAGGGCGGAGGGGGGTTCTCTCTCTGCCCCCGACAGCCCCGAGCTGGGTCGGTCCCTCAGACCCGGCCAGGGGCAGCCCATCCCCCGGCGCCCTTCCCCGGGGCATCCAAGGGCAGGCTCGGCGCCAGCCCCACCCCGCTCGCCACTGCCCGACCATCGTCCTCCCTCGGGGGGCCTGGGCAGGACAGGGACCCCGGCTGTGGGAGGCCTCCAGATCTCAGGCCTGGCACACCCTTTACCAGGCTGCTTCCTCCTCTGACGGGGGCCCAGCACACGCCCCAGGAGACTTGGCAGCCGCCCCCAGGGCTCTAGCCTCTGGAACTCGTCCCCTTGGAAGGGGCCTGGCCCAGGTGCCAGGTTCGGCTGGTCGGCCAGCCTCCTTTGGAGAAAGCAGGCAAGCCGAGCCAGGCTTGCAGTGGCCCTGGCGTGACACCTGCCACCTCAGGCAGAGGGCCTCCCGCGTGCCCTCCATGGCGGGTTTCTCCCCGGAGCCGTGGCCTGGGCACTAGGAAGGCCGGGCCTCCCCGACTCCCGAGAGGAGGGGCTAGCCCACTTGCGCCCTGGCCCCCAAAGCCTGCGGTGCCATCTGCCTGTCTCGGCACTTCTGACTCCACAGAGCCTTTCCTACACCTGGGCTGCCTGCCGTGGGAAAGTGCAGGCGTGGGGTGAGGCAATGGCTTTGTCTTTCCAGGAAAAAATGAGCCCCTGGCCGAAGCAGCAGGCCCAGGCAGAGCCTTGAGCTTGAAGCCCAGTAGGTCTGTGGCCCTCAGGGCCAGAGCCATGCTTTCAAGGCAGGGAAGCGGCCTGCAAGCTGAGTGGGAGTGGGGGAGGGGAGGGAGACAGCTGAAGCCGAGTCCAGAAGGGCGGCGATGGAAGAGCTGCAGCTGGGTCAGAGCCTGGAGGGAGGGCGGGGCCTTCACTGAGGACCCCCCCCCCCGAGGCCAGCCCTAGGCCCAGGCGGTCGCGCATGCGCCCTTGGCCTGTGCGGTGTGTGGGGGCTTGAACCCAAGCCCGCAGGGCTCCCGGAGCGGCCAGAGAAAGAAGGGCCCATGGAGAGGTAGGCGAGGTGGGCAGGGGGCGCCACCGTAATCTCCTCAGCTCCCTGAGGGAGAGAGACAGAGACAGAGACAGAGAGAGAGATCCCTGACCTCTGAGTCTCTGCCTCCACCGCTGGCTGGTGCCAACTCACGCGCCATCCCACTTCCAGCCATCACCCCCACGCCTGCCCCGGGGCCAGCCCCACCACAGAGAGGCCGGTTGGTTCCTGCTCACCTCTGTGCCGTCCCTTCCCGACCTGACCCCAGTGCAGGGGATAAGCTTCAGACAAGTCTTTCCATGTCCCTCTGCATGACAATAGACTTCCTCCCCTCTCCCATTCCACAGGCCCACCCGGGACATCCACCTTTGTCATTAGCTCAGGAGAGGATGCAAGATGAGAATCTCTGCTATTGTGTGGGGAGACTCAGTTTCCCGGGTTTCCCCCATGGACACATGTTCTTCAGCTGGGTCTGATTTTCTCCAGACAAGCTGTCTTGGGAAGGATTTGGCCAGCCTAAGAACCTGAAGGGAAAGGGCGGAGGGGGGTTCTCTCTCTGCCCCCGACAGCCCCGAGCTGGGTCGGTCCCTCAGACCCGGCCAGGGGCAGCCCATCCCCCGGCGCCCTTCCCCGGGGCATCCAAGGGCAGGCTCGGCGCCAGCCCCACCCTGCTCGCCACTGCCCGACCATCGTCCTCCCTCGGGGGGCCTGGGCAGGACAGGGACCCGGCTGTGGGAGGCCTCCAGATCTCAGGCCTGGCACACCGTTTACCAGGCTGCTTCCTCCTCTGACGGGGGCCCAGCACACGCCCCAGGAGTCTTGGAAGCCGCCCCCAGGGCTCTAGCCTCTGGAACTCGTCCCCTTGGAAGGGGCCTGGCCCAGGTGCCAGGTTCGGCTGGTCGGCCAGCCTCCTTTGGAGAAAGCAGGCAAGCCGAGCCAGGCTTGCAGTGGCCCTGGCGGGACACCTGCCACCTCAGGCAGAGGGCCTCCCGCGTGCCCTCCATGGCGGGTTTCTCCCCGGAGCCGTGGCCTGGGCACTAGGAAGGCCGGGCCTCCCCGACTCCCGGGAGGAGGGGCTAGCCCACTTGCGCCCTGGCCCCCAAACCCTCTGGTGCCATCTGCCTGTCTCGGCACTTCTGACTCCACAGAGCCTTTCCTACATCTGGGCTGCCTGCCGTGGCACAGTGCAGGCGTGGGGTGAGGCCATGGCTTTGTCTTTCCAGGAAAAAATGAGCCCCTGGCCGAAGCAGCAGGCCCAGGCAGAGCCTTGAGCTTGAAGCCCAGTAGGTCTGTGGCCCTCAGGGCCAGAGCAATGCTTTCAAGGCAGGGAAGCGGCCTGCAAGCTGAGTGGGAGTGGGGGAGGGGAGGGAGACAGCTGAAGCCGAGTCCAGAAGGGCGGCGATGGAAGAGCTGCAGCTGGGTCAGAGCCTGGAGGGAGGGCGGGGCCTTCACTGAGGACCCCCCCCCCCCCGAGGCCAGCCCTAGGCCCAGGCGGTCGCCGCATGCGCCCTTGGCCTGTGCGGTGTGTGGGGGCTTGAACCCAAGCCCGCAGGGCTCCCGGAGCGGCCAGAGAAAGAAGGGCCCATGGAGAGGTAGGCGAGGTGGGCAGGGGGCGCCACCGTAATCTCCTCAGCTCCCTGAGGGAGAGAGACAGAGACAGAGACAGAGAGAGAGATCCCTGACCTCTGAGTCTCTGCCTCCACCGCTGGCTGGTGCCAACTCACGCGCCATCCCACTTCCAGCCATCACCCCACGCCTGCCCCGGGGCCAGCCCCACCACAGAGAGGCCGGTTGGTTCCTGCTCACCTCTGTGCCGTCCCTTCCCGACCTGACCCCAGTGCAGGGGATAAGCTTCAGACAAGTCTTTCCATGTCCCTCTGCATGACAATAGACTTCCTCCCCTCTCCCATTCCACAGGCCCACCCCCGGGACATCCACCTTTGTCATTAGCTCAGGAGAGGATGCAAGATGAGAATCTCTGCTATTGTGTGGGGAGACTCAGTTTCCCGGGTTTCCCCCATGGACACATGTTCTTCAGCTGGGTCTGATTTTCTCCAGACAAGCTGTCTTGGGAAGGATTTGGCCAGCCCTAAGAACCTGAAGGGAAAGGGCGGAGGGGGGTTCTCTCTCTGCCCCCGACAGCCCCGAGATGGGTCGGTCCCTCAGACCCGGCCAGGGGCAGCCCATCCCCCGGCGCCCTTCCCCGGGGCATCCAAGGGCAGGCTCGGCGCCAGCCCCACCCTGCTCGCCACTGCCCGACCATCGTCCTCCCTCGGGGGGCCTGGGCAGGACAGGGACCGGGCTGTGGGAGGCCTCCAGATCTCAGGCCTGGCACACCGTTTACCAGGCTGCTTCCTCCTCTGACGGGGGCCCAGCACACGCCCCAGGAGACTTGGCAGCCGCCCCCAGGGCTCTAGCCTCTGGAACTCGTCCCCTTGGAAGGGGCCTGGCCCAGGTGCCAGGTTCGGCTGGTCGGCCAGCCTCCTTTGGAGAAAGCAGGCAAGCCGAGCCAGGCTTGCAGTGGCCCTGGCGTGACACCTGCCACCTCAGGCAGAGGGCCTCCCGCGTGCCCTCCATGGCGGGTTTCTCCCCGGAGCCGTGGCCTGGGCACTAGGAAGGCCGGGCCTCCCCGACTCCCGGGAGGAGGGGCTAGCCCACTTGCGCCCTGGCCCCCAAACCCTCTGGTGCCATCTGCCTGTCTCGGCACTTCTGACTCCACAGAGCCTTTCCTACATCTGGGCTGCCTGCCGTGGCACAGTGCAGGCGTGGGGTGAGGCCATGGCTTTGTCTTTCCAGGAAAAAATGAGCCCCTGGCCGAAGCAGCAGGCCCAGGCAGAGCCTTGAGCTTGAAGCCCAGTAGGTCTGTGGACCTCAGGGCCAGAGCCATGCTTTCAAGGCAGGGAAGCGGCCTGCAAGCTGAGTGGGAGTGGGGGAGGGGAGGGAGACAGCTGAAGCCGAGTCCAGAAGGGCGGCGATGGAAGAGCTGCAGCTGGGTCAGAGCCTGGAGGGAGGGCGGGGCCTTCACTGAGGACCCCCCCCCCCCGAGGCCAGCCCTAGGCCGCGGCGGTCGCGCATGCGCCCTTGGCCTGTGCGGTGTGTGGGGGCTTGAACCCAAGCCCGCAGGGCTCCCGGAGCGGCCAGAGAAAGAAGGGCCCATGGAGAGGTAGGCGAGGTGGGCAGGGGGCGCCACCTTACTCTCCTCAGCTCCCTGAGGGAGAGAGAGAGAGACAGAGACAGAGAGAGAGATCCCTGACCTCTGAGTCTCTGCCTCCACCGCTGGCTGGTGCCAACTCACGCGCCATCCCACTTCCAGCCATCACCACCACACCTGCCCCGGGGCCAGCCCCACCACAGAGAGGCCGGTTGGTTCCTGCTCACCTCTGTGCCGTCCCTTCCCAACCTGACCCCAGTGCAGGGGATAAGCTTCAGACAAGTCTTTCCATGTCCCTCTGCATGACAATAGACTTCCTCCCCTCTCCCATTCCACAGGCCCACCCGGGACATCCACCTTTGTCATTAGCTCAGGAGAGGATGCAAGATGAGAATCTCTGCTATTGTGTGGGGAGACTCAGTTTCCCGGGTTTCCCCCATGGACACATGTTCTTCAGCTGGGTCTGATTTTCTCCAGACAAGCTGTCTTGGGAAGGATTTGGCCAGCCCTAAGAACCTGAAGGGAAAGGGCGGAGGGGGGTTCTCTCTCTGCCCCCGACAGCCCCGAGCTGGGTCGGTCCCTCAGACCCGGCCAGGGGCAGCCCATCCCCCGGCGCCCTTCCCCGGGGCATCCAAGGGCAGGCTCGGCGCCAGCCCCACCCCGCTCGCCACTGCCCGACCATCGTCCTCCCTCGGGGGGCCTGGGCAGGACAGGGACCCGGCTGTGGGAGGCCTCCAGATCTCAGGCCTGGCACACCCTTTACCAGGCTGCTTCCTCCTCTGACGGGGGCCCAGCACACGCCCCAGGAGACTTGGCAGCCGCCCCCAGGGCTCTAGCCTCTGGAACTCGTCCCCTTGGAAGGGGCCTGGCCCAGGTGCCAGGTTCGGCTGGTCGGCCAGCCTCCTTTGGAGAAAGCAGGCAAGCCGAGCCAGGCTTGCAGTGGCCCTGGCGTGACACCTGCCACCTCAGGCAGAGGGCCTCCCGCGTGCCCTCCATGGCGGGTTTCTCCCCGGAGCCGTGGCCTGGGCACTAGGAAGGCCGGGCCTCCCCGACTCCCGAGAGGAGGGGCTAGCCCACTTGCGCCCTGGCCCCCAAAGCCTGCGGTGCCATCTGCCTGTCTCGGCACTTCTGACTCCACAGAGCCTTTCCTACACCTGGGCTGCCTGCCGTGGGAAAGTGCAGGCGTGGGGTGAGGCAATGGCTTTGTCTTTCCAGGAAAAAATGAGCCCCTGGCCGAAGCAGCAGGCCCAGGCAGAGCCTTGAGCTTGAAGCCCAGTAGGTCTGTGGCCCTCAGGGCCAGAGCCATGCTTTCAAGGCAGGGAAGCGGCCTGCAAGCTGAGTGGGAGTGGGGGAGGGGAGGGAGACAGCTGAAGCCGAGTCCAGAAGGGCGGCGATGGAAGAGCTGCAGCTGGGTCAGAGCCTGGAGGGAGGGCGGGGCCTTCACTGAGGATCCCCCCCCACCCCGAGGCCAGCCCTAGGCCCAGGCGGTCGCGCATGCGCCCTTGGCCTGTGCGGTGTGTGGGGGCTTGAACCCAAGCCCGCAGGGCTCCCGGAGCGGCCAGAGAAAGAAGGGCCCATGGAGAGGTAGGCGAGGTGGGCAGGGGGCGCCACCGTAATCTCCTCAGCTCCCTGAGGGAGAGAGACAGAGACAGAGACAGAGAGAGAGATCCCTGACCTCTGAGTCTCTGCCTCCACCGCTGGCTGGTGCCAACTCACGCGCCATCCCACTTCCAGCCATCACCCCCACGCCTGCCCCGGGGCCAGCCCCACCACAGAGAGGCCGGTTGGTTCCTGCTCACCTCTGTGCCGTCCCTTCCCGACCTGACCCCAGTGCAGGGGATAAGCTTCAGACAAGTCTTTCCATGTCCCTCTGCATGACAATAGACTTCCTCCCCTCTCCCATTCCACAGGCCCACCCGGGACATCCACCTTTGTCATTAGCTCAGGAGAGGATGCAAGATGAGAATCTCTGCTATTGTGTGGGGAGACTCAGTTTCCCGGGTTTCCCCCATGGACACATGTTCTTCAGCTGGGTCTGATTTTCTCCAGACAAGCTGTCTTGGGAAGGATTTGGCCAGCCCTAAGAACCTGAAGGGAAAGGGCGGAGGGGGGTTCTCTCTCTGCCCCCGACAGCCCCGAGATGGGTCGGTCCCTCAGACCCGGCCAGGGGCAGCCCATCCCCCGGCGCCCTTCCCCGGGGCATCCAAGGGCAGGCTCGGCGCCAGCCCCACCCTGCTCGCCACTGCCCGACCATCGTCCTCCCTCGGGGGGCCTGGGCAGGACAGGGACCCGGCTGTGGGAGGCCTCCAGATCTCAGGCCTGGCACACCCTTTACCAGGCTGCTTCCTCCTCTGACGGGGGCCCAGCACACGCCCCAGGAGACTTGGCAGCCGCCCCCAGGGCTCTAGCCTCTGGAACTCGTCCCCTTGGAAGGGGCCTGGCCCAGGTGCCAGGTTCGGCTGGTCGGCCAGCCTCCTTTGGAGAAAGCAGGCAAGCCGAGCCAGGCTTGCAGTGACCCTGGCGGGACACCTGCCACCTCAGGCAGAGGGCCTCCCGCGTGCCCTCCATGGCGGGTTTCTCCCCGGAGCCGTGGCCTGGGCACTAGGAAGGCCGGGCCTCCCCGACTCCCGGGAGGAGGGGCTAGCCCACTTGCGCCCTGGCCCCCAAACCCTCTGGTGCCATCTGCCTGTCTCGGCACTTCTGACTCCACAGAGCCTTTCCTACATCTGGGCTGCCTGCCGTGGCACAGTGCAGGCGTGGGGTGAGGCCATGGCTTTGTCTTTCCAGGAAAAAATGAGCCCCTGGCCGAAGCAGCAGGCCCAGGCAGAGCCTTGAGCTTGAAGCCCAGTAGGTCTGTGGCCCTCAGGGCCAGAGCAATGCTTTCAAGGCAGGGAAGCGGCCTGCAAGCTGAGTGGGAGTGGGGGAGGGGAGGGAGACAGCTGAAGCCGAGTCCAGAAGGGCGGCGATGGAAGAGCTGCAGCTGGGTCAGAGCCTGGAGGGAGGGCGGGGCCTTCACTGAGGACCCCCCCCCCCCGAGGCCAGCCCTAGGCCCAGGCGGTCGCGCATGCGCCCTTGGCCTGTGCGGTGTGTGGGGGCTTGAACCCAAGCCCGCAGGGCTCCCGGAGCGGCCAGAGAAAGAAGGGCCCATGGAGAGGTAGGCGAGGTGGGCAGGGGGCGCCACCGTAATCTCCTCAGCTCCCTGAGGGAGAGAGACAGAGACAGAGACAGAGAGAGAGATCCCTGACCTCTGAGTCTCTGCCTCCACCGCTGGCTGGTGCCAACTCACGCGCCATCCCACTTCCAGCCATCACCCCCACGCCTGCCCCGGGGCCAGCCCCACCACAGAGAGGCCGGTTGGTTCCTGCTCACCTCTGTGCCGTCCCTTCCCGACCTGACCCCAGTGCAGGGGATAAGCTTCAGACAAGTCTTTCCATGTCCCTCTGCATGACAATAGACTTCCTCCCCTCTCCCATTCCACAGGCCCACCCGGGACATCCACCTTTGTCATTAGCTCAGGAGAGGATGCAAGATGAGAATCTCTGCTATTGTGTGGGGAGACTCAGTTTCCCGGGTTTCCCCCATGGACACATGTTCTTCAGCTGGGTCTGATTTTCTCCAGACAAGCTGTCTTGGGAAGGATTTGGCCAGCCCTAAGAACCTGAAGGGAAAGGGCGGAGGGGGGTTCTCTCTCTGCCCCCGACAGCCCCGAGATGGGTCGGTCCCTCAGACCCGGCCAGGGGCAGCCCATCCCCCGGCGCCCTTCCCCGGGGCATCCAAGGGCAGGCTCGGTGCCAGCCCCACCCTGCTCGCCACTGCCCGACCATCGTCCTCCCTCGGGGGGCCTGGGCAGGACAGGGACCCGGCTGTGGGAGGCCTCCAGATCTCAGGCCTGGCACACCGTTTACCAGGCTGCTTCCTCCTCTGACGGGGGCCCAGCACACGCCCCAGGAGTCTTGGCAGCCGCCCCCAGGGCTCTAGCCTCTGGAACTCGTCCCCTTGGAAGGGGCCTGGCCCAGGTGCCAGGTTCGGCTGGTCGGCCAGCCTCCTTTGGAGAAAGCAGGCAAGCCGAGCCAGGCTTGCAGTGGCCCTGGCGGGACACCTGCCACCTCAGGCAGAGGGCCTCCCGCGTGCCCTCCATGGCGGGTTTCTCCCCGGAGCCGTGGCCTGGGCACTAGGAAGGCCGGGCCTCCCCGACTCCCGGGAGGAGGGGCTAGCCCACTTGCGCCCTGGCCCCCAAACCCTCTGGTGCCATCTGCCTGTCTCGGCACTTCTGACTCCACAGAGCCTTTCCTACATCTGGGCTGCCTGCCGTGGCACAGTGCAGGCGTGGGGTGAGGCCATGGCTTTGTCTTTCCAGGAAAAAATGAGCCCCTGGCCGAAGCAGCAGGCCCAGGCAGAGCCTTGAGCTTGAAGCCCAGTAGGTCTGTGGCCCTCAGGGCCAGAGCAATGCTTTCAAGGCAGGGAAGCGGCCTGCAAGCTGAGTGGGAGTGGGGGAGGGGAGGGAGACAGCTGAAGCCGAGTCCAGAAGGGCGGCGATGGAAGAGCTGCAGCTGGGTCAGAGCCTGGAGGGAGGGCGGGGCCTTCACTGAGGACCCCCCCCCCCCCCGAGGCCAGCCCTAGGCCCAGGCGGTCGCGCATGCGCCCTTGGCCTGTGCGGTGTGTGGGGGCTTGAACCCAAGCCCGCAGGGCTCCCGGAGCGGCCAGAGAAAGAAGGGCCCATGGAGAGGTAGGCGAGGTGGGCAGGGGGCGCCACCGTAATCTCCTCAGCTCCCTGAGGGAGAGAGACAGAGACAGAGACAGAGAGAGAGATCCCTGACCTCTGAGTCTCTGCCTCCACCGCTGGCTGGTGCCAACTCACGCGCCATCCCACTTCCAGCCATCACCCCCACGCCTGCCCCGGGGCCAGCCCCACCACAGAGAGGCCGGTTGGTTCCTGCTCACCTCTGTGCCGTCCCTTCCCGACCTGACCCCAGTGCAGGGGATAAGCTTCAGACAAGTCTTTCCATGTCCCTCTGCATGACAATAGACTTCCTCCCCTCTCCCATTCCACAGGCCCACCCGGGACATCCACCTTTGTCATTAGCTCAGGAGAGGATGCAAGATGAGAATCTCTGCTATTGTGTGGGGAGACTCAGTTTCCCGGGTTTCCCCCATGGACACATGTTCTTCAGCTGGGTCTGATTTTCTCCAGACAAGCTGTCTTGGGAAGGATTTGGCCAGCCCTAAGAACCTGAAGGGAAAGGGCGGAGGGGGGTTCTCTCTCTGCCCCCGACAGCCCCGAGATGGGTCGGTCCCTCAGACCCGGCCAGGGGCAGCCCATCCCCCGGCGCCCTTCCCCGGGGCATCCAAGGGCAGGCTCGGCGCCAGCCCCACCCTGCTCCCCACTGCCCGACCATCGTCCTCCCTCGGGGGGCCTGGGCAGGACAGGGACCCGGCTGTGGGAGGCCTCCAGATCTCAGGCCTGGCACACCCGTTTACCAGGCTGCTTCCTCCTCTGACGGGGGCCCAGCACACGCCCCAGGAGACTTGGCAGCCGCCCCCAGGGCTCTAGCCTCTGGAACTCGTCCCCTTGGAAGGGGCCTGGCCCAGGTGCCAGGTTCGGCTGGTCGGCCAGCCTCCTTTGGAGAAAGCAGGCAAGCCGAGCCAGGCTTGCAGTGGCCCTGGCGGGACACCTGCCACCTCAGGCAGAGGGCCTCCCGCGTGCCCTCCATGGCGGGTTTCTCCCCGGAGCCGTGGCCTGGGCACTAGGAAGGCCGGGCCTCCCCGACTCCCGGGAGGAGGGGCTAGCCCACTTGCGCCCTGGCCCCCAAACCCTCTGGTGCCATCTGCCTGTCTTGGCACTTCTGACTCCACAGAGCCTTTCCTACATCTGGGCTGCCTGCCGTGGCAAAGTGCAGGCGTGGGGTGAGGCCATGGCTTTGTCTTTCCAGGAAAAAATGAGCCCCTGGCCGAAGCAGCAGGCCCAGGCAGAGCCTTGAGCTTGAAGCCCAGTAGGTCTGTGGCCCTCAGGGCCAGAGCCATGCTTTCAAGGCAGGGAAGCGGCCTGCAAGCTGAGTGGGAGTGGGGGAGGGGAGGGAGACAGTTGAAGCCGAGTCCAGAAGGGCGGCGATGGAAGAGCTGCAGCTGGGTCAGAGCCTGGAGGGAGGGCGGTGCCTTCACTGAGGACCCCCCCCCCCCCCGAGGCCAGCCCTAGGCCGCGGCGGTCGCGCATGCGCCCTTGGCCTGTGCGGTGTGTGGGGGCTTGAACCCAAGCCCGCAGGGCTCCCGGAGCGGCCAGAGAAAGAAGGGCCCATGGAGAGGTAGGCGAGGTGGGCAGGGGGCGCCACCGTAATCTCCTCAGCTCCCTGAGGGAGAGAGACAGAGACAGAGACAGAGAGAGAGATCCCTGACCTCTGAGTCTCTGCCTCCACCGCTGGCTGGTGCCAACTCACGCGCCATCCCACTTCCAGCCATCACCCCCACGCCTGCCCCGGGGCCAGCCCCACCACAGAGAGGCCGGTTGGTTCCTGCTCACCTCTGTGCAGTCCCTTCCCAACCTGACCCCAGTGCAGGGGATAAGCTTCCGACAAGTCTTTCCATGTCCCTCTGCATGACAATAGACTTCCTCCCCTCTCCCATTCCACAGGCCCACCCGGGACATCCACCTTTGTCATTAGCTCAGGAGAGGATGCAAGATGAGAATCTCTGCTATTGTGTGGGGAGACTCAGTTTCCCGGGTTTCCCCCATGGACACATGTTCTTCAGCTGGGTCTGATTTTCTCCAGACAAGCTGTCTTGGGAAGGATTTGGCCAGCCCTAAGAACCTGAAGGGAAAGGGCGGAGGGGGGGTTCTCTCTCTGCCCCCGACAGCCCTGAGCTGGGTCGGTCCCTCAGACCCGGCCAGGGGCAGCCCATCCCCCGGCGCCCTTCCCCCGGGGCATCCAAGGGCAGGCTCGGCGCCAGCCCCACCCCGCTCGCCACTGCCCGACCATCGTCCTCCCTAGAGGGGCCTGGGAAGGACAGGGACCCGGGTGTGGGAGGCCTCCAGATCTCAGGCCTGGCACACCGTTTACCAGGCTGCTTCCTCCTCTGACGGGGGCCCAGCACACGCCCCAGGAGACTTGGCAGCCGCCCCCAGGGCTCTAGCTTCTGGAACTCGTCCCCTTGGAAGGGGCCTGGCCCAGGTGCCAGGTTCGGCTGGTCGGCCAGCCTCCTTTGGAGAAAGCAGGCAAGCCGAGCCAGGCTTGCAGTGGCCCTGGCGTGACACCTGCCACCTCAGGCAGAGGGCCTCCCGCGTGCCCTCCATGGCGGGTTTCTCCCCGGAGCCGTGGCCTGGGCACTAGGAAGGCCGGGCCTCCCCGACTCCCGGGAGGAGGGGCTAGCCCACTTGCGCCCTGGCCCCCAAAGCCTGCGGTGCCATCTGCCTGTCTCGGCACTTCTGACTCCACAGAGCCTTTCCTACACCTGGGCTGCCTGCCGTGGGAAAGTGCAGGCGTGGGGTGAGGCAATGGCTTTGTCTTTCCAGGAAAAAATGAGCCCCTGGCCGAAGCAGCAGGCCCAGGCAGAGCCTTGAGCTTGAAGCCCAGTAGGTCTGTGGCCCTCAGGGCCAGAGCAATGCTTTCAAGGCAGGGAAGCGGCCTGCAAGCTGAGTGGGAGTGGGGGAGGGGAGGGAGACAGCTGAAGCCGAGTCCAGAAGGGCGGCGATGGAAGAGCTGCAGCTGGGTCAGAGCCTGGAGGGAGGGCGGGGCCTTCACTGAGGACCCCCCCCCCCCCCGAGGCCAGCCCTAGGCCCAGGCGGTCGCGCATGCGCCCTTGGCCTGTGCGGTGTGTGGGGGCTTGAACCCAAGCCCGCAGGGCTCCCGGAGCGGCCAGAGAAAGAAGGGCCCATGGAGAGGTAGGCGAGGTGGGCAGGGGGCGCCACCGTAATCTCCTCAGCTCCCTGAGGGAGAGAGACAGAGACAGAGACAGAGAGAGAGATCCCTGACCTCTGAGTCTCTGCCTCCACCGCTGGCTGGTGCCAACTCACGCGCCATCCCACTTCCAGCCATCACCCCCACGCCTGCCCCGGGGCCAGCCCCACCACAGAGAGGCCGGTTGGTTCCTGCTCACCTCTGTGCCGTCCCTTCCCGACCTGACCCCAGTGCAGGGGATAAGCTTCAGACAAGTCTTTCCATGTCCCTCTGCATGACAATAGACTTCCTCCCCTCTCCCATTCCACAGGCCCACCCGGGACATCCACCTTTGTCATTAGCTCAGGAGAGGATGCAAGATGAGAATCTCTGCTATTGTGTGGGGAGACTCAGTTTCCCGGGTTTCCCCCATGGACACATGTTCTTCAGCTGGGTCTGATTTTCTCCAGACAAGCTGTCTTGGGAAGGATTTGGCCAGCCCTAAGAACCTGAAGGGAAAGGGCGGAGGGGGGTTCTCTCTCTGCCCCCGACAGCCCCGAGATGGGTCGGTCCTTCAGACCCGGCCAGGGGCAGCCCATCCCCCGGCGCCCTTCCCCGGGGCATCCAAGGGCAGGCTCGGCGCCAGCCCCACCCTGCTCGCCACTGCCCGACCATCGTCCTCCCTCGGGGGGCCTGGGCAGGACAGGGACCCGGCTGTGGGAGGCCTCCAGATCTCAGGCCTGGCACACCCTTTACCAGGCTGCTTCCTCCTCTGACGGGGGCCCAGCACACGCCCCAGGAGACTTGGCAGCCGCCCCCAGGGCTCTAGCCTCTGGAACTCGTCCCCTTGGAAGGGGCCTGGCCCAGGTGCCAGGTTCGGCTGGTCGGCCAGCCTCCTTTGGAGAAAGCAGGCAAGCCGAGCCAGGCTTGCAGTGGCCCTGGCGGGACACCTGCCACCTCAGGCAGAGGGCCTCCCGCGTGCCCTCCATGGCGGGTTTCTCCCCGGAGCCGTGGCCTGGGCACTAGGAAGGCCGGGCCTCCCCGACTCCCGGGAGGAGGGGCTAGCCCACTTGCGCCCTGGCCCCCAAACCCTCTGGTGCCATCTGCCTGTCTTGGCACTTCTGACTCCACAGAGCCTTTCCTACATCTGGGCTGCCTGCCGTGGCAAAGTGCAGGCGTGGGGTGAGGCCATGGCTTTGTCTTTCCAGGAAAAAATGAGCCCCTGGCCGAAGCAGCAGGCCCAGGCAGAGCCTTGAGCTTGAAGCCCAGTAGGTCTGTGGCCCTCAGGGCCAGAGCCATGCTTTCAAGGCAGGGAAGCGGCCTGCAAGCTGAGTGGGAGTGGTGGAGGGGAGGGAGACAGCTGAAGCCGAGTCCAGAAGGGCGGCGATGGAAGAGCTGCAGCTGGGTCAGAGCCTGGAGGGAGGGCGGGGCCTTCACTGAGGACCCCCCCCCCCCCCGAGGCCAGCCCTAGGCCGCGGCGGTCGCGCATGCGCCCTTGGCCTGTGCGGTGTGTGGGGGCTTGAACCCAAGCCCGCAGGGCTCCCGGAGCGGCCAGAGAAAGAAGGGCCCATGGAGAGGTAGGCGAGGTGGGCAGGGGGCGCCACCTTACTCTCCTCAGCTCCCTGAGGGAGAGAGAGAGAGACAGAGACAGAGAGAGAGATCCCTGACCTCTGAGTCTCTGCCTCCACCGCTGGCTGGTGCCAACTCACGCGCCATCCCACTTCCAGCCATCACCCCCACGCCTGCCCCGGGGCCAGCCCCACCACAGAGAGGCCGGTTGGTTCCTGCTCACCTCTGTGCCGTCCCTTCCCGACCTGACCCCAGTGCAGGGGATAAGCTTCAGACAAGTCTTTCCATGTCCCTCTGCATGACAATAGACTTCCTCCCCTCTCCCATTCCACAGGCCCACCCGGGACATCCACCTTTGTCATTAGCTCAGGAGAGGATGCAAGATGAGAATCTCTGCTATTGTGTGGGGAGACTCAGTTTCCCGGGTTTCCCCCATGGACACATGTTCTTCAGCTGGGTCTGATTTTCTCCAGACAAGCTGTCTTGGGAAGGATTTGGCCAGCCCTAAGAACCTGAAGGGAAAGGGCGGAGGGGGGTTCTCTCTCTGCCCCCGACAGCCCCGAGCTGGGTCGGTCCCTCAGACCCGGCCAGGGGCAGCCCATCCCCCGGCGCCCTTCCCCGGGGCATCCAAGGGCAGGCTCGGCGCCAGCCCCACCCTGCTCGCCACTGCCCGACCATCGTCCTCCCTCGGGGGGCCTGGGCAGGACAGGGACCCGGCTGTGGGAGGCCTCCAGATCTCAGGCCTGGCACACCGTTTACCAGGCTGCTTCCTCCTCTGACGGGGGCCCAGCACACGCCCCAGGAGACTTGGCAGCCGCCCCCAGGGCTCTAGCCTCTGGAACTCGTCCCCTTGGAAGGGGCCTGGCCCAGGTGCCAGGTTCGGCTGGTCGGCCAGCCTCCTTTGGAGAAAGCAGGCAAGCCGAGCCAGGCTTGCAGTGGCCCTGGCGTGACAACTGCCACCTCAGGCAGAGGGCCTCCCGCGTGCCCTCCATGGCGGGTTTCTCCCCGGAGCCGTGGCCTGGGCACTAGGAAGGCCGGGCCTCCCCGACTCCCGGGAGGAGGGTCTAGCCCAGTTGCGCCCTGGCCCCCAAACCCTCTGGTGCCATCTGCCTGTCTCGGCACTTCTGACTCCACAGAGCCTTTCCTACATCTGGGCTGCCTGCCGTGGCACAGTGCAGGCGTGGGGTGAGGCCATGGCTTTGTCTTTCCAGGAAAAAATGAGCCCCTGGCCGAAGCAGCAGGCCCAGGCAGAGCCTTGAGCTTGAAGCCCAGTAGGTCTGTGGCCCTCAGGGCCAGAGCCATGCTTTCAAGGCAGGGAAGCGGCCTGCAAGCTGAGTGGGAGTGGGGGAGGGGAGGGAGACAGCTGAAGCCGAGTCCAGAAGGGCGGCGATGGAAGAGCTGCAGCTGGGTCAGAGCCTGGAGGGAGGGCGGGGCCTTCACTGAGGACCCCCCCCCCGAGGCCAGCCCTAGGCCCCGGCGGTCGCGCATGCGCCCTTGGCCTGTGCGGTGTGTGGGGGGTTGAACCCAAGCCCGCAGGGCTCCCGGAGCGGCCAGAGAAAGAAGGGCCCATGGAGAGGTAGGCGAGGTGGGCAGGGGGCGCCACCTTACTCTGCTCAGCTCCCTGAGGGAGAGAGAGAGAGACAGAGACAGAGAGAGAGATCCCTGACCTCTGAGTCTCTGCCTCCACCGCTGGCTGGTGCCAACTCACGCGCCATCCCACTTCCAGCCATCACCCCCACGCCTGCCCCGGGGCCAGCCCCACCACAGAGAGGCCGGTTGGTTCCTGCTCACCTCTGTGCCATCCCTTCCCGACCTGACCCCAGTGCAGGGGATAAGCTTCAGACAAGTCTTTCCATGTCCCTCTGCATGACAATAGACTTCCTCCCCTCTCCCATTCCACAGGCCCACCCGGGACATCCACCTTTGTCATTAGCTCAGGAGAGGATGCAAGATGAGAATCTCTGCTATTGTGTGGGGAGACTCAGTTTCCCGGGTTTCCCCCATGGACACATGTTCTTCAGCTGGGTCTGATTTTCTCCAGACAAGCTGTCTTGGGAAGGATTTGGCCAGCCCTAAGAACCTGAAGGGAAAGGGCGGAGGGGGGTTCTCTCTCTGCCCCCGACAGCCCCGAGCTGGGTCGGTCCCTCAGACCCGGCCAGGGGCAGCCCATCCCCCGGCGCCCTTCCCCGGGGCATCCAAGGGCAGGCTCGGCGCCAGCCCCACCCCGCTCGCCACTGCCCGACCATCGTCCTCCCTAGAGGGGCCTGGGAAGGACAGGGACCCGGGTGTGGGAGGCCTCCAGATCTCAGGCCTGGCACACCGTTTACCAGGCTGCTTCCTCCTCTGACGGGGGCCCAGCACACGCCCCAGGAGACTTGGCAGCCGCCCCCAGGGCTCTAGCTTCTGGAACTCGTCCCCTTGGAAGGGGCCTGGCCCAGGTGCCAGGTTCGGCTGGTCGGCCAGCCTCCTTTGGAGAAAGCAGGCAAGACGAGCCAGGCTTGCAGTGGCCCTGGCGTGACACCTGCCACCTCAGGCAGAGGGCCTCCCGCGTGCCCTCCATGGCGGGTTTCTCCCCGGAGCCGTGGCCTGGGCACTAGGAAGGCCGGGCCTCCCGACTCCCGGGAGGAGGGTCTAGCCCAGTTGCGCCCTGGCCCCCAAACCCTCTGGTGCCATCTGCCTGTCTCGGCACTTCTGACTCCACAGAGCCTTTCCTACATCTGGGCTGCCTGCCGTGGCAATGTGCAGGCGTGGGGTGAGGCCATGGCTTTTTCTTTCCAGGAAAAAATGAGCCCCTGGCCGAAGCAGCAGGCCCAGGCAGAGCCTTGAGCTTGAAGCCCAGTAGGTCTGTGGCCCTCAGGGCCAGAGCCATGCTTTCAAGGCAGGGAAGCGGCCTGCAAGCTGAGTGGGAGTGGGGGAGGGGAGGGAGACAGCTGAAGCCGAGTCCAGAAGGGCGGCGATGGAAGAGCTGCAGCTGGGTCAGTGCCTGGAGGGAGGGCGGGGCCTTCACTGAGGACCCCCCCCCCCCCCCCCCCGAGGCAAGCCCTAGGCCCAGGCGGTCGCGCATGCGCCCTTGGCCTGTGCGGTGTGTGGGGGCTTGAACCCAAGCCCGCAGGGCTCCCGGAGCGGCCAGAGAAAGAAGGGCCCATGGAGAGGTAGGCGAGGTGGGCAGGGGGCGCCACCGTAATCTCCTCAGCTCCCTGAGGGAGAGAGACAGAGACAGAGACAGAGAGAGAGATCCCTGACCTCTGAGTCTCTGCCTCCACCGCTGGCTGGTGCCAACTCACGCGCCATCCCACTTCCAGCCATCACCCCCACGCCTGCCCCGGGGCCAGCCCCACCACAGAGAGGCCGGTTGGTTCCTGCTCACCTCTGTGCCGTCCCTTCCCGACCTGACCCCAGTGCAGGGGATAAGCTTCAGACAAGTCTTTCCATGTCCCTCTGCATGACAATAGACTTCCTCCCCTCTCCCATTCCACAGGCCCACCCGGGACATCCACCTTTGTCATTAGCTCAGGAGAGGATGCAAGATGAGAATCTCTGCTATTGTGTGGGGAGACTCAGTTTCCCGGGTTTCCCCCATGGACACATGTTCTTCAGCTGGGTCTGATTTTCTCCAGACAAGCTGTCTTGGGAAGGATTTGGCCAGCCCTAAGAACCTGAAGGGAAAGGGCGGAGGGGGGTTCTCTCTCTGCCCCCGACAGCCCCGAGCTGGGTCGGTCCCTCAGACCCGGCCAGGGGCAGCCCATCCCCCGGCGCCCTTCCCCGGGGCATCCAAGGGCAGGCTCGGCGCCAGCCCCACCCTGCTCGCCACTGCCCGACCATCGTCCTCCCTCGGGGGGCCTGGGCAGGACAGGGACCCGGCTGTGGGAGGCCTCCAGATCTCAGGCCTGGCACACCGTTTACCAGGCTGCTTCCTCCTCTGACGGGGGCCCAGCACACGCCCCAGGAGACTTGGCAGCCGCCCCCAGGGCTCTAGCCTCTGGAACTCGTCCCCTTGGAAGGGGCCTGGCCCAGGTGCCAGGTTCGGCTGGTCGGCCAGCCTCCTTTGGAGAAAGCAGGCAAGCCGAGCCAGGCTTGCAGTGGCCCTGGCGTGACAACTGCCACCTCAGGCAGAGGGCCTCCCGCGTGCCCTCCATGGCGGGTTTCTCCCCGGAGCCGTGGCCTGGGCACTAGGAAGGCCGGGCCTCCCCGACTCCCGGGAGGAGGGTCTAGCCCAGTTGCGCCCTGGCCCCCAAACCCTCTGGTGCCATCTGCCTGTCTCGGCACTTCTGACTCCACAGAGCCTTTCCTACATCTGGGCTGCCTGCCGTGGCACAGTGCAGGCGTGGGGTGAGGCCATGGCTTTGTCTTTCCAGGAAAAAATGAGCCCCTGGCCGAAGCAGCAGGCCCAGGCAGAGCCTTGAGCTTGAAGCCCAGTAGGTCTGTGGCCCTCAGGGCCAGAGCCATGCATTCAAGGCAGGGAAGCGGCCTGCAAGCTGAGTGGGAGTGGGGGAGGGGAGGGAGACAGCTGAAGCCGAGTCCAGAAGGGCGGCGATGGAAGAGCTGCAGCTGGGTCAGAGCCTGGAGGGAGGGCGGGGCCTTCACTGAGGACCCCACCCCCCCCCCCGAGGCCAGCCCTAGGCCGCGGCGGTCGCGCATGCGCCCTTGGCCTGTGCGGTGTGTGGGGGCTTGAACCCAAGCCCGCAGGGCTCCCGGAGCGGCCATTGAAAGAAGGGCCCATGGAGAGGTAGGCGAGGTGGGCAGGGGGCGCCACCTTACTCTCCTCAGCTCCCTGAGGGAGAGAGAGAGAGACAGAGACAGAGAGAGAGATCCCTGACCTCTGAGTCTCTGCCTCCACCGCTGGCTGGTGCCAACTCACGCGCCATCCCACTTCCAGCCATCACCCCCACGCCTGCCCCGGGGCCAGCCCCACCACAGAGAGGCCGGTTGGTTCCTGCTCACCTCTGTGCCGTCCCTTCCCAACCTGACCCCAGTGCAGGGGATAAGCTTCAGACAAGTCTTTCCATGTCCCTCTGCATGACAATAGACTTCCTCCCCTCTCCCATTCCACAGGCCCACCCGGGACATCCACCTTTGTCATTAGCTCAGGAGAGGATGCAAGATGAGAATCTCTGCTATTGTGTGGGGAGACTCAGTTTCCCGGGTTTCCCCCATGGACACATGTTCTTCAGCTGGGTCTGATTTTCTCCAGACAAGCTGTCTTGGGAAGGATTTGGCCAGCCCTAAGAACCTGAAGGGAAAGGGCGGAGGGGGGTTCTCTCTCTGCCCCCGACAGCCCCGAGCTGGGTCGGTCCCTCAGACCCGGCCAGGGGCAGCCCATCCCCCGGCGCCCTTCCCCGGGGCATCCAAGGGCAGGCTCGGCGCCAGCCCCACCCCGCTCGCCACTGCCCGACCATCGTCCTCCCTAGAGGGGCCTGGGAAGGACAGGGACCCGGGTGTGGGAGGCCTCCAGATCTCAGGCCTGGCACACCGTTTACCAGGCTGCTTCCTCCTCTGACGGGGGCCCAGCACACGCCCCAGGAGACTTGGCAGCCGCCCCCAGGGCTCTAGCTTCTGGAACTCGTCCCCTTGGAAGGGGCCTGGCCCAGGTGCCAGGTTCGGCTGGTCGGCCAGCCTCCTTTGGAGAAAGCAGGCAAGCCGAGCCAGGCTTGCAGTGGCCCTGGCGTGACACCTGCCACCTCAGGCAGAGGGCCTCCCGCGTGCCCTCCATGGCGGGTTTCTCCCCGGAGCCGTGGCCTGGGCACTAGGAAGGCCGGGCCTCCCCGACTCCCGGGAGGAGGGTCTAGCCCAGTTGCGCCCTGGCCTCCAAACCCTCTGGTGCCATCTGCCTGTCTCGGCACTTCTGACTCCACAGAGCCTTTCCTACATCTGGGCTGCCTGCCGTGGCAAAGTGCAGGCGTGGGGTGAGGCCATGGCTTTTTCTTTCCAGGAAAAAATGAGCCCCTGGCCGAAGCAGCAGGCCCAGGCAGAGCCTTGAGCTTGAAGCCCAGTAGGTCTGTGGCCCTCAGGGCCAGAGACATGCTTTCAAGGCAGGGAAGCGGCCTGCAAGCTGAGTGGGAGTGGGGGAGGGGAGGGAGACAGCTGAAGCCGAGTCCAGAAGGGCGGCGATGGAAGAGCTGCAGCTGGGTCAGAGCCTGGAGGGAGGGCGGGGCCTTCACTGAGGACCCCCCCCCCCCCCGAGGCCAGCCCTAGGCCGCGGCGGTCGCGCATGCGCCCTTGGCCTGTGCGGTGTGTGGGGGCTTGAACCCAAGCCCGCAGGGCTCCCGGAGCGGCCAGAGAAAGAAGGGCCCATGGAGAGGTAGGCGAGGTGGGCAGGGGGCGCCACCTTACTCTCCTCAGCTCCCTGAGGGAGAGAGAGAGAGACAGAGACAGAGAGAGAGATCCCTGACCTCTGAGTCTCTGCCTCCACCGCTGGCTGGTGCCAACTCACGCGCCATCCCACTTCCAGCCATCACCCCCACGCCTGCCCCGGGGCCAGCCCCACCACAGAGAGGCCGGTTGGTTCCTGCTCACCTCTGTGCTGTCCCTTCCCAACCTGACCCCAGTGCAGGGGATAAGCTTCAGACAAGTCTTTCCATGTCCCTCTGCATGACAATAGACTTCCTCCCCTCTCCCATTCCACAGGCCCACCCGGGACATCCACCTTTGTCATTAGCTCAGGAGAGGATGCAAGATGAGAATCTCTGCTATTGTGTGGGGAGACTCAGTTTCCCGGGTTTCCCCCATGGACACATGTTCTTCAGATGGGTCTGATTTTCTCCAGACAAGCTGTCTTGGGAAGGATTTGGCCAGCCCTAAGAACCTGAAGGGAAAGGGCGGAGGGGGGTTCTCTCTCTGCCCCCGACAGCCCCGAGCTGGGTCGGTCCCTCAGACCCGGCCAGGGGCAGCCCATCCCCCGGCGCCCTTCCCCGGGGCATCCAAGGGCAGGCTCGGCGCCAGCCCCACCCCGCTCGCCACTGCCCGACCATCGTCCTCCCTAGAGGGGCCTGGGAAGGACAGGGACCCGGGTGTGGGAGGCCTCCAGATCTCAGGCCTGGCACACCGTTTACCAGGCTGCTTCCTCCTCTGACGGGGGCCCAGCACACGCCCCAGGAGACTTGGCAGCCGCCCCCAGGGCTCTAGCTTCTGGAACTCGTCCCCTTGGAAGGGGCCTGGCCCAGGTGCCAGGTTCGGCTGGTCGGCCAGCCTCCTTTGGAGAAAGCAGGCAAGCCGAGCCAGGCTTGCAGTGGCCCTGGCGTGACACCTGCCACCTCAGGCAGAGGGCCTCCCGCGTGCCCTCCATGGCGGGTTTCTCCCCGGAGCCGTGGCCTGGGCACTAGGAAGGCCGGGCCTCCCCGACTCCCGGGAGGAGGGTCTAGCCCAGTTGCGCCCTGGCCCCCAAACCCTCTGGTGCCATCTGCCTGTCTCGGCACTTCTGACTCCACAGAGCCTTTCCTACATCTGGGCTGCCTGCCGTGGCAAAGTGCAGGCGTGGGGTGAGGCCATGGCTTTTTCTTTCCAGGAAAAAATGAGCCCCTGGCCGAAGCAGCAGGCCCAGGCAGAGCCTTGAGCTTGAAGCCCAGTAGGTCTGTGGCCCTCAGGGCCAGAGCCATGCTTTCAAGGCAGGGAAGCGGCCTGCAAGCTGAGTGGGAGTGGGGGAGGGGAGGGAGACAGCTGAAGCCGAGTCCAGAAGGGCGGCGATGGAAGAGCTGCAGCTGGGTCAGTGCCTGGAGGGAGGGCGGGGCCTTCACTGAGGACCCCCCCCCCCCCCGAGGCAAGCCCTAGGCCCAGGCGGTCGCGCATGCGCCCTTGGCCTGTGCGGTGTGTGGGGGCTTGAACCCAAGCCCGCAGGGCTCCCGGAGCGGCCAGAGAAAGAAGGGCCCATGGAGAGGTAGGCGAGGTGGGCAGGGGGCGCCACCGTAATCTCCTCAGCTCCCTGAGGGAGAGAGACAGAGACAGAGACAGAGAGAGAGATCCCTGACCTCTGAGTCTCTGCCTCCACCGCTGGCTGGTGCCAACTCACGCGCCATCCCACTTCCAGCCATCACCCCCACGCCTGCCCCGGGGCCAGCCCCACCACAGAGAGGCCGGTTGGTTCCTGCTCACCTCTGTGCCGTCCCTTCCCGACCTGACCCCAGTGCAGGGGATAAGCTTCAGACAAGTCTTTCCATGTCCCTCTGCATGACAATAGACTTCCTCCCCTCTCCCATTCCACAGGCCCACCCGGGACATCCACCTTTGTCATTAGCTCAGGAGAGGATGCAAGATGAGAATCTCTGCTATTGTGTGGGGAGACTCAGTTTCCCGGGTTTCCCCCATGGACACATGTTCTTCAGCTGGGTCTGATTTTCTCCAGACAAGCTGTCTTGGGAAGGATTTGGCCAGCCCTAAGAACCTGAAGGGAAAGGGCGGAGGGGGGTTCTCTCTCTGCCCCCGACAGCCCCGAGCTGGGTCGGTCCCTCAGACCCGGCCAGGGGCAGCCCATCCCCCGGCGCCCTTCCCCGGGGCATCCAAGGGCAGGCTCGGCGCCAGCCCCACCCTGCTCGCCACTGCCCGACCATCGTCCTCCCTCGGGGGGCCTGGGCAGGACAGGGACCCGGCTGTGGGAGGCCTCCAGATCTCAGGCCTGGCACACCGTTTACCAGGCTGCTTCCTCCTCTGACGGGGGCCCAGCACACGCCCCAGGAGACTTGGCAGCCGCCCCCAGGGCTCTAGCCTCTGGAACTCGTCCCCTTGGAAGGGGCCTGGCCCAGGTGCCAGGTTCGGCTGGTCGGCCAGCCTCCTTTGGAGAAAGCAGGCAAGCCGAGCCAGGCTTGCAGTGGCCCTGGCGTGACAACTGCCACCTCAGGCAGAGGGCCTCCCGCGTGCCCTCCATGGCGGGTTTCTCCCCGGAGCCGTGGCCTGGGCACTAGGAAGGCCGGGACTCCCCGACTCCCGGGAGGAGGGTCTAGCCCAGTTGCGCCCTGGCCCCCAAACCCTCTGGTGCCATCTGCCTGTCTCGGCACTTCTGACTCCACAGAGCCTTTCCTACATCTGGGCTGCCTGCCGTGGCACAGTGCAGGCGTGGGGTGAGGCCATGGCTTTGTCTTTCCAGGAAAAAATGAGCCCCTGGCCGAAGCAGCAGGCCCAGGCAGAGCCTTGAGCTTGAAGCCCAGTAGGTCTGTGGCCCTCAGGGCCAGAGCCATGCATTCAAGGCAGGGAAGCGGCCTGCAAGCTGAGTGGGAGTGGGGGAGGGGAGGGAGACAGCTGAAGCCGAGTCCAGAAGGGCGGCGATGGAAGAGCTGCAGCTGGGTCAGAGCCTGGAGGGAGGGCGGGGCCTTCACTGAGGACCCCCCCCCCCCCCGAGGCCAGCCCTAGGCCGCGGCGGTCGCGCATGCGCCCTTGGCCTGTGCGGTGTGTGGGGGCTTGAACCCAAGCCCGCAGGGCTCCCGGAGCGGCCATTGAAAGAAGGGCCCATGGAGAGGTAGGCGAGGTGGGCAGGGGGCGCCACCTTACTCTCCTCAGCTCCCTGAGGGAGAGAGAGAGAGACAGAGACAGAGAGAGAGATCCCTGACCTCTGAGTCTCTGCCTCCACCGCTGGCTGGTGCCAACTCACGCGCCATCCCACTTCCAGCCATCACCCCCACGCCTGCCCCGGGGCCAGCCCCACCACAGAGAGGCCGGTTGGTTCCTGCTCACCTCTGTGCCGTCCCTTCCCAACCTGACCCCAGTGCAGGGGATAAGCTTCAGACAAGTCTTTCCATGTCCCTCTGCATGACAATAGACTTCCTCCCCTCTCCCATTCCACAGGCCCACCCGGGACATCCACCTTTGTCATTAGCTCAGGAGAGGATGCAAGATGAGAATCTCTGCTATTGTGTGGGGAGACTCAGTTTCCCGGGTTTCCCCCATGGACACATGTTCTTCAGCTGGGTCTGATTTTCTCCAGACAAGCTGTCTTGGGAAGGATTTGGCCAGCCCTAAGAACCTGAAGGGAAAGGGCGGAGGGGGGTTCTCTCTCTGCCCCCGACAGCCCCGAGCTGGGTCGGTCCCTCAGACCCGGCCAGGGGCAGCCCATCCCCCGGCGCCCTTCCCCGGGGCATCCAAGGGCAGGCTCGGCGCCAGCCCCACCCCGCTCGCCACTGCCCGACCATCGTCCTCCCTAGAGGGGCCTGGGAAGGACAGGGACCCGGGTGTGGGAGGCCTCCAGATCTCAGGCCTGGCACACCGTTTACCAGGCTGCTTCCTCCTCTGACGGGGGCCCAGCACACGCCCCAGGAGACTTGGCAGCCGCCCCCAGGGCTCTAGCTTCTGGAACTCGTCCCCTTGGAAGGGGCCTGGCCCAGGTGCCAGGTTCGGCTGGTCGGCCAGCCTCCTTTGGAGAAAGCAGGCAAGCCGAGCCAGGCTTGCAGTGGCCCTGGCGTGACACCTGCCACCTCAGGCAGAGGGCCTCCCGCGTGCCCTCCATGGCGGGTTTCTCCCCGGAGCCGTGGCCTGGGCACTAGGAAGGCCGGGCCTCCCCGACTCCCGGGAGGAGGGTCTAGCCCAGTTGCGCCCTGGCCTCCAAACCCTCTGGTGCCATCTGCCTGTCTCGGCACTTCTGACTCCACAGAGCCTTTCCTACATCTGGGCTGCCTGCCGTGGCAAAGTGCAGGCGTGGGGTGATGCCATGGCTTTTTCTTTCCAGGAAAAAATGAGCCCCTGGCCGAAGCAGCAGGCCCAGGCAGAGCCTTGAGCTTGAAGCCCAGTAGGTCTGTGGCCCTCAGGGCCAGAGACATGCTTTCAAGGCAGGGAAGCGGCCTGCAAGCTGAGTGGGAGTGGGGGAGGGGAGGGAGACAGCTGAAGCCGAGTCCAGAAGGGCGGCGATGGAAGAGCTGCAGCTGGGTCAGAGCCTGGAGGGAGGGCGGGGCCTTCACTGAGGACCCCCCCCCCCCCCCCCCGAGGCCAGCCCTAGGCCGCGGCGGTCGCGCATGCGCCCTTGGCCTGTGCGGTGTGTGGGGGCTTGAACCCAAGCCCGCAGGGCTCCCGGAGCGGCCAGAGAAAGAAGGGCCCATGGAGAGGTAGGCGAGGTGGGCAGGGGGCGCCACGTTACTCTCCTCAGCTCCCTGAGGGAGAGAGAGAGAGACAGAGACAGAGAGAGAGATCCCTGACCTCTGAGTCTCTGCCTCCACCGCTGGCTGGTGCCAACTCACGCGCCATCCCACTTCCAGCCATCACCCCCACGCCTGCCCCGGGGCCAGCCCCACCACAGAGAGGCCGGTTGGTTCCTGCTCACCTCTGTGCTGTCCCTTCCCAACCTGACCCCAGTGCAGGGGATAAGCTTCAGACAAGTCTTTCCATGTCCCTCTGCATGACAATAGACTTCCTCCCCTCTCCCATTCCACAGGCCCACCCGGGACATCCACCTTTGTCATTAGCTCAGGAGAGGATGCAAGATGAGAATCTCTGCTATTGTGTGGGGAGACTCAGTTTCCCGGGTTTCCCCCATGGACACATGTTCTTCAGATGGGTCTGATTTTCTCCAGACAAGCTGTCTTGGGAAGGATTTGGCCAGCCCTAAGAACCTGAAGGGAAAGGGCGGAGGGGGGTTCTCTCTCTGCCCCCGACAGCCCCGAGCTGGGTCGGTCCCTCAGACCCGGCCAGGGGCAGCCCATCCCCCGGCGCCCTTCCCCGGGGCATCCAAGGGCAGGCTCGGCGCCAGCCCCACCCCGCTCGCCACTGCCCGACCATCGTCCTCCCTAGAGGGGCCTGGGAAGGACAGGGACCCGGGTGTGGGAGGCCTCCAGATCTCAGGCCTGGCACACCGTTTACCAGGCTGCTTCCTCCTCTGACGGGGGCCCAGCACACGCCCCAGGAGACTTGGCAGCCGCCCCCAGGGCTCTAGCTTCTGGAACTCGTCCCCTTGGAAGGGGCCTGGCCCAGGTGCCAGGTTCGGCTGGTCGGCCAGCCTCCTTTGGAGAAAGCAGGCAAGCCGAGCCAGGCTTGCAGTGGCCCTGGCGTGACACCTGCCACCTCAGGCAGAGGGCCTCCCGCGTGCCCTCCATGGCGGGTTTCTCCCCGGAGCCGTGGCCTGGGCACTAGGAAGGCCGGGCCTCCCCGACTCCCGGGAGGAGGGTCTAGCCCAGTTGCGCCCTGGCCCCCAAACCCTCTGGTGCCATCTGCCTGTCTCGGCACTTCTGACTCCACAGAGCCTTTCCTACATCTGGGCTGCCTGCCGTGGCAAAGTGCAGGCGTGGGGTGAGGCCATGGCTTTTTCTTTCCAGGAAAAAATGAGCCCCTGGCCGAAGCAGCAGGCCCAGGCAGAGCCTTGAGCTTGAAGCCCAGTAGGTCTGTGGCCCTCAGGGCCAGAGCCATGCTTTCAAGGCAGGGAAGCGGCCTGCAAGCTGAGTGGGAGTGGGGGAGGGGAGGGAGACAGCTGAAGCCGAGTCCAGAAGGGCGGCGATGGAAGAGCTGCAGCTGGGTCAGAGCCTGGAGGGAGGGCGGGGCCTTCACTGAGGACCCCCCCCCCGAGGCCAGCCCTAGGCCCCGGCGGTCGCGCATGCGCCCTTGGCCTGTGCGGTGTGTGGGGGCTTGAACCCAAGCCCGCAGGGCTCCCGGAGCGGCCAGAGAAAGAAGGGCCCATGGAGAGGTAGGCGAGGTGGGCAGGGGGCGCCACCTTACTCTCCTCAGCTCCCTGAGGGAGAGAGAGAGAGACAGAGACAGAGAGAGAGATCCCTGACCTCTGAGTCTCTGCCTCCACCGCTGGCTGGTGCCAACTCACGCGCCATCCCACTTCCAGCCATCACCCCCACGCCTGCCCCGGGGCCAGCCCCACCACAGAGAGGCCGGTTGGTTCCTGCTCACCTCTGTGCTGTCCCTTCCCAACCTGACCCCAGTGCAGGGGATAAGCTTCAGACAAGTCTTTCCATGTCCCTCTGCATGACAATAGACTTCCTCCCCTCTCCCATTCCACAGGCCCACCCGGGACATCCACCTTTGTCATTAGCTCAGGAGAGGATGCAAGATGAGAATCTCTGCTATTGTGTGGGGAGACTCAGTTTCCCGGGTTTCCCCCATGGACACATGTTCTTCAGATGGGTCTGATTTTCTCCAGACAAGCTGTCTTGGGAAGGATTTGGCCAGCCCTAAGAACCTGAAGGGAAAGGGCGGAGGGGGGTTCTCTCTCTGCCCCCGACAGCCCCGAGCTGGGTCGGTCCCTCAGACCCGGCCAGGGGCAGCCCATCCCCCGGCGCCCTTCCCCGGGGCATCCAAGGGCAGGCTCGGCGCCAGCCCCACCCCGCTCGCCACTGCCCGACCATCGTCCTCCCTAGAGGGGCCTGGGAAGGACAGGGACCCGGGTGTGGGAGGCCTCCAGATCTCAGGCCTGGCACACCGTTTACCAGGCTGCTTCCTCCTCTGACGGGGGCCCAGCACACGCCCCAGGAGACTTGGCAGCCGCCCCCAGGGCTCTAGCTTCTGGAACTCGTCCCCTTGGAAGGGGCCTGGCCCAGGTGCCAGGTTCGGCTGGTCGGCCAGCCTCCTTTGGAGAAAGCAGGCAAGCCGAGCCAGGCTTGCAGTGGCCCTGGCGTGACACCTGCCACCTCAGGCAGAGGGCCTCCTGCGTGCCCTCCATGGCGGGTTTCTCCCCGGAGCCGTGGCCTGGGCACTAGGAAGGCCGGGCCTCCCCGACTCCCGGGAGGAGGGTCTAGCCCAGTTGCGCCCTGGCCCCCAAACCCTCTGGTGCCATCTGCCTGTCTCGGCACTTCTGACTCCACAGAGCCTTTCCTACATCTGGGCTGCCTGCCGTGGCAAAGTGCAGGCGTGGGGTGAGGCCATGGCTTTTTCTTTCCAGGAAAAAATGAGCCCCTGGCCGAAGCAGCAGGCCCAGGCAGAGCCTTGAGCTTGAAGCCCAGTAGGTCTGTGGCCCTCAGGGCCAGAGCCATGCTTTCAAGGCAGGGAAGCGGCCTGCAAGCTGAGTGGGAGTGGGGGAGGGGAGGGAGACAGCTGAAGCCGAGTCCAGAAGGGCGGCGATGGAAGAGCTGCAGCTGGGTCAGAGCCTGGAGGGAGGGCGGGGCCTTCACTGAGGACCCCCCCCCCCCCCCGAGGCCAGCCCTAGGCCCCGGCGGTCGCGCATGCGCCCTTGGCCTGTGCGGTGTGTGGGGGGTTGAACCCAAGCCCGCAGGGCTCCCGGAGCGGCCAGAGAAAGAAGGGCCCATGGAGAGGTAGGCGAGGTGGGCAGGGGGCGCCACCTTACTCTGCTCAGCTCCCTGAGGGAGAGAGAGAGAGACAGAGACAGAGAGAGAGATCCCTGACCTCTGAGTCTCTGCCTCCACCGCTGGCTGGTGCCAACTCACGCGCCATCCCACTTCCAGCCATCACCCCCACGCCTGCCCCGGGGCCAGCCCCACCACAGAGAGGCCGGTTGGTTCCTGCTCACCTCTGTGCCATCCCTTCCCGACCTGACCCCAGTGCAGGGGATAAGCTTCAGACAAGTCTTTCCATGTCCCTCTGCATGACAATAGACTTCCTCCCCTCTCCCATTCCACAGGCCCACCCGGGACATCCACCTTTGTCATTAGCTCAGGAGAGGATGCAAGATGAGAATCTCTGCTATTGTGTGGGGAGACTCAGTTTCCCGGGTTTCCCCCATGGACACATGTTCTTCAGCTGGGTCTGATTTTCTCCAGACAAGCTGTCTTGGGAAGGATTTGGCCAGCCCTAAGAACCTGAAGGGAAAGGGCGGAGGGGGGTTCTCACTCTGCCCCCGACAGCCCCGAGCTGGGTCGGTCCCTCAGACCCGGCCAGGGGCAGCCCATCCCCCGGCGCCCTTCCCCGGGGCATCCAAGGGCAGGCTCGGCGCCAGCCCCACCCCGCTCGCCACTGCCCGACCATCGTCCTCCCTAGAGGGGCCTGGGAAGGACAGGGACCCGGGTGTGGGAGGCCTCCAGATCTCAGGCCTGGCACACCGTTTACCAGGCTGCTTCCTCCTCTGACGGGGGCCCAGCACACGCCCCAGGAGACTTGGCAGCCGCCCCCAGGGCTCTAGCTTCTGGAACTCGTCCCCTTGGAAGGGGCCTGGCCCAGGTGCCAGGTTCGGCTGGTCGGCCAGCCTCCTTTGGAGAAAGCAGGCAAGCCGAGCCAGGCTTGCAGTGGCCCTGGCGTGACACCTGCCACCTCAGGCAGAGGGCCTCCCGCGTGCCCTCCATGGCGGGTTTCTCCCCGGAGCCGTGGCCTGGGCACTAGGAAGGCCGGGCCTCCCCGACTCCCGGGAGGAGGGTCTAGCCCAGTTGCGCCCTGGCCCCCAAACCCTCTGGTGCCATCTGCCTGTCTCGGCACTTCTGACTCCACAGAGCCTTTCCTACATCTGGGCTGCCTGCCGTGGCAAAGTGCAGGCGTGGGGTGAGGCCATGGCTTTTTCTTTCCAGGAAAAAATGAGCCCCTGGCCGAAGCAGCAGGCCCAGGCAGAGCCTTGAGCTTGAAGCCCAGTAGGTCTGTGGCCCTCAGGGCCAGAGCCATGCTTTCAAGGCAGGGAAGCGGCCTGCAAGCTGAGTGGGAGTGGGGGAGGGGAGGGAGACAGCTGAAGCCGAGTCCAGAAGGGCGGCGATGGAAGAGCTGCAGCTGGGTCAGAGCCTGGAGGGAGGGCGGGGCCTTCACTGAGGACCCCCCCCCCCCGAGGCCAGCCCTAGGCCCCGGCGGTCGCGCATGCGCCCTTGGCCTGTGCGGTGTGTGGGGGGTTGAACCCAAGCCCGCAGGGCTCCCGGAGCGGCCAGAGAAAGAAGGGCCCATGGAGAGGTAGGCGAGGTGGGCAGGGGGCGCCACCTTACTCTGCTCAGCTCCCTGAGGGAGAGAGAGAGAGACAGAGACAGAGAGAGAGATCCCTGACCTCTGAGTCTCTGCCTCCACCGCTGGCTGGTGCCAACTCACGCGCCATCCCACTTCCAGCCATCACCCCCACGCCTGCCCCGGGGCCAGCCCCACCACAGAGAGGCCGGTTGGTTCCTGCTCACCTCTGTGCCATCCCTTCCCGACCTGACCCCAGTGCAGGGGATAAGCTTCAGACAAGTCTTTCCATGTCCCTCTGCATGACAATAGACTTCCTCCCCTCTCCCATTCCACAGGCCCACCCGGGACATCCACCTTTGTCATTAGCTCAGGCGAGGATGCAAGATGAGAATCTCTGCTATTGTGTGGGGAGACTCAGTTTCCCGGGTTTCCCCCATGGACACATGTTCTTCAGCTGGGTCTGATTTTCTCCAGACAAGCTGTCTTGGGAAGGATTTGGCCAGCCCTAAGAACCTGAAGGGAAAGGGCGGAGGGGGGTTCTCTCTCTGCCCCCGACAGCCCCGAGCTGGGTCGCTCCCTCAGACCAGGCCAGGGGCAGCCCATCCCCCGGCGCCCTTCCCCGGGGCATCCAAGGGCAGGCTCGGCGCCAGCCCCACCCCGCTCGCCACTGCCCGACCATCGTCCTCCCTAGAGGGGCCTGGGAAGGACAGGGACCCGGGTGTGGGAGGCCTCCAGATCTCAGGCCTGGCACACCGTTTACCAGGCTGCTTCCTCCTCTGACGGGGGCCCAGCACACGCCCCAGGAGACTTGGCAGCCGCCCCCAGGGCTCTAGCTTCTGGAACTCGTCCCCTTGGAAGGGGCCTGGCCCAGGTGCCAGGTTCGGCTGGTCGGCCAGCCTCCTTTGGAGAAAGCAGGCAAGCCGAGCCAGGCTTGCAGTGGCCCTGGCGTGACACCTGCCACCTCAGGCAGAGGGCCTCCCGCGTGCCCTCCATGGCGGGTTTCTCCCCGGAGCCGTGGCCTGGGCACTAGGAAGGCCGGGCCTCCCCGACTCCCGGGAGGAGGGTCTAGCCCAGTTGCGCCTGGCCCCCAAACCCTCTGGTGCCATCTGCCTGTCTCGGCACTTCTGACTCCACAGAGCCTTTCCTGCATCTGGGCTGCCTGCCGTGGCAAAGTGCAGGCGTGGGGTGAGGCCATGGCTTTTTCTTTCCAGGAAAAAATGAGCCCCTGGCCGAAGCAGCAGGCCCAGGCAGAGCCTTGAGCTTGAAGCCCAGTAGGTCTGTGGCCCTCAGGGCCAGAGCCATGCTTTCAAGGCAGGGAAGCAGCCTGCAAGCTGAGTGGGAGTGGGGGAGGGGAGGGAGACAGCTGAAGCCGAGTCCAGAAGGGCGGCAATGGAAGAGCTGCAGCTGGGTCAGTGCCTGGAGGGAGGGCGGGGCCTTCACTGAGGACCCGCCCCACCCCGAGGCAAGCCCTAGGCCCCGGCGGTCGCGCATGCGCCCTTGGCCTGTGCGGTGTGTGGGGGGTTGAACCCAAGCCCGCAGGGCTCCCGGAGCGGCCAGAGAAAGAAGGGCCCATGGAGAGGTAGGCGAGGTGGCAGGGGGCGCCACCTTACTCTCCTCAGCTCCCTGAGGGAGAGAGAGAGAGACAGAGACAGAGAGAGAGATCCCTGACTTCTGACTCCACAGAGCCTTTCCTACATCTGGGCTGCCTGCCGTGGCAAAGTGCAGGCGTGGGGTGAGGCCATGACTTCTCTTTCCAGGAAAAAGTGAGCCCCTGGCCGAAGCAGCAGGCCCAGGCAGAGCCTTGAGCTTGAAGCCCAGTAGGTCTGTGGCCCTCAGGGCCAGAGCAATGTTTTCAAGGCAGGGAAGCGCCCTGCAAGCTGAGTGGGAGTGGGGGAGGGGAGGGAGACAGCTGAAGCTGAGTCCAGAAGGGCGGCGATGGAAGAGCTGCAGCTGGGTCAGAGCCTGGAGGGAGGGCGGGGCCTTCACTGAGGACCCCGCACCCCTAGGGCTGGCTGAAGAGGCCAGCCCTAGGCCCCCGGCGGTCGCGCATGCGCCCTTGGCCTGTGCGGTGTGTGGGGGCTTGAACCCAATCCCGCAGGGCTCCCGGAGCGGCCAGAGAAAGAAGGGCCCATGGAGAGGTAGGCGAGGTGGGCAGGGGGCGCCACCTTACTCTCCTCAGCTCCCTGAGGGAGAGAGAGAGAGACAGAGACAGAGAGAGAGATCCCTGACCTCTGAGTCTCTGCCTCCACCGCTGGCTGGTGCCAACTCACGCGCCATCCCACTTCCAGCCATCACCCCCACGCCTGCCCCGGGGCCAGCCCCACCACAGAGAGGCCGGTTGGTTCCTGCTCACCTCTGTGCCTTCCCTTCCCAACCTGACCCCAGTGCAGGGGATAAGCTTCAGACAAGTCTTTCCATGTCCCTCTGCATGACAATAGACTTCCTCCCCTCTCCCATTCCACAGGCCCACCCGGGACATCCACCTTTGTCATTAGCTCAGGAGAGGATGCAAGATGAGAATCTCTGCTATTGTGTGGGGAGACTCAGTTTCCCGGGTTTCCCCCATGGACACATGTTCTTCAGCTGGGTCTGATTTTCTCCAGACAAGCTGTCTTGGGAAGTATTTGGCCAGCCCTAAGAACCTGAAGGGAAAGGGCGGAGGGGGGTTCTCTCTCTGCCCCCGACAGCCCCGAGCTGGGTCGGTCCCTCAGACCCGGCCAGGGGCAGCCCATCCCCCGGCGCCCTTCCCCGGGGCATCCAAGGGCAGGCTCGGCGCCAGCCCCACCCCGCTCGCCACTGCCCGACCATCGTCCTCCCTCGGGGGGCCTGGGCAGGACAGGGACCCGGCTGTGGGAGGCCTCCAGATCTCAGGCCTGGCACACCGTTTACCAGGCTGCTTCCTCCTCTGACGGGGGCCCAGCACACGCCCCAGGAGACTTGGCAGCCGCCCCCAGGGCTCTATCCTCTGGAACTCGTCCCCTTGGAAGGGGCCTGGCCCAGGTGCCAGGTTCGGCTGGTCGGCCAGCCTCCTTTGGAGAAAGCAGGCAAGCCGAGCCAGGCTTGCAGTGGCCCTGGCGTGACACCTGCCACCTCAGGCAGAGGGCCTCCCGCGTGCCCTCCATGGCGGGTTTCTCCCCGGAGCCGTGGCCTGGGCACTAGGAAGGCCGGGCCTCCCCGACTCCCGGGAGGAGGGGCTAGCCCACTTGCGCCCTGGCCCCCAAAGCCTGCGGTGCCATCTGCCTGTCTCGGCACTTCTGACTCCACAGAGCCTTTCCTACACCTGGGCTGCCTGCCGTGGGAAAGTGCAGGCGTGGGGTGAGGCAATGGCTTTGTCTTTCCAGGAAAAAATGAGCCCCTGGCCGAAGCAGCAGGCCCAGGCAGAGCCTTGAGCTTGAAGCCCAGTAGGTCTGTGGCCCTCAGGGCCAGAGCAATGCTTTCAAGGCAGGGAAGCGGCCTGCAAGCTGAGTGGGAGTGGGGAAGGGGAGGGAGACAGCTGAAGCCGAGTCCAGAAGGGCGGCGATGGAAGAGCTGCAGCTGGGTCAGAGCCTGGAGGGAGGGCGGGGCCTTCACTGAGGACCCCCCCCCCCCCAGGCCAGCCCTAGGCCCAGGCGGTCGCAGATGCGCCCTTGGCCTGTGCGGTGTGTGGGGGCTTGAACCCAAGCCCGCAGGGCTCCCGGAGCGGCCAGAGAAAGAAGGGCCCATGGAGAGGTAGGCGAGGTGGGCAGGGGGCGCCACCGTAATCTCCTCAGCTCCCTGAGGGAGAGAGACAGAGACAGAGACAGAGAGAGAGATCCCTGACCTCTGAGTCTCTGCCTCCACCGCTGGCTGGTGCCAACTCACGCGCCATCCCACTTCCAGCCATCACCCCCACGCCTGCCCCGGGGCCAGCCCCACCACAGAGAGGCCGGTTGGTTCCTGCTCACCTCTGTGCCGTCCCTTCCCGACCTGACCCCAGTGCAGGGGATAAGCTTCAGACAAGTCTTTCCATGTCCCTCTGCATGACAATAGACTTCCTCCCCTCTCCCATTCCACAGGCCCACCCGGGACATCCACCTTTGTCATTAGCTCAGGAGAGGATGCAAGATGAGAATCTCTGCTATTGTGTGGGGAGACTCAGTTTCCCGGGTTTCCCCCATGGACACATGTTCTTCAGCTGGGTCTGATTTTCTCCAGACAAGCTGTCTTGGGAAGGATTTGGCCAGCCCTAAGAACCTGAAGGGAAAGGGCGGAGGGGGGTTCTCTCTCTGCCCCCGACAGCCCCGAGCTGGGTCGGTCCCTCAGACCCGGCCAGGGGCAGCCCATCCCCCGGCGCCCTTCCCCGGGGCATCCAAGGGCAGGCTCGGCGCCAGCCCCACCCCGCTCGCCACTGCCCGACCATCGTCCTCCCTAGAGGGGCCTGGGAAGGACAGGGACCCGGGTGTGGGAGGCCTCCAGATCTCAGGCCTGGCACACCCTTTACCAGGCTGCTTCCTCCTCTGACGGGGGCCCAGCACACGCCCCAGGAGACTTGGCAGCCGCCCCCAGGGCTCTAGCTTCTGGAACTCGTCCCCTTGGAAGGGGCCTGGCCCAGGTGCCAGGTTCGGCTGGTCGGCCAGCCTCCTTTGGAGAAAGCAGGCAAGCCGAGCCAGGCTTGCAGTGGCCCTGGCGTGACACCTGCCACCTCAGGCAGAGGGCCTCCCGCGTGCCCTCCATGGCGGGTTTCTCCCCGGAGCCGTGGCCTGGGCACTAGGAAGGCCGGGCCTCCCCGACTCCCGGGAGGAGGGGCTAGCCCACTTGCGCCCTGGCCCCCAAAGCCTGCGGTGCCATCTGCCTGTCTCGGCACTTCTGACTCCACAGAGCCTTTCCTACACCTGGGCTGCCTGCCGTGGGAAAGTGCAGGCGTGGGGTGAGGCAATGGCTTTGTCTTTCCAGGAAAAAATGAGCCCCTGGCCGAAGCAGCAGGCCCAGGCAGAGCCTTGAGCTTGAAGCCCAGTAGGTCTGTGGCCCTCAGGGCCAGAGCAATGCTTTCAAGGCAGGGAAGCGGCCTGCAAGCTGAGTGGGAGTGGGGGAGGGGAGGGAGACAGCTGAAGCCGAGTCCAGAAGGGCGGCGATGGAAGAGCTGCAGCTGGGTCAGAGCCTGGAGGGAGGGCGGGGCCTTCACTGAGGACCCCCCCCCCCTGAGGCCAGCCCTAGGCCCAGGCGGTCGCGCATGCGCCCTTGGCCTGTGCGGTGTGTGGGGGCTTGAACCCAAGCCCGCAGGGCTCCCGGAGCGGCCAGAGAAAGAAGGGCCCATGGAGAGGTAGGCGAGGTGGGCAGAGGGCGCCACCGTAATCTCCTCAGCTCCCTGAGGGAGAGAGACAGAGACAGAGACAGAGAGAGAGATCCCTGACCTCTGAGTCTCTGCCTCCACCGCTGGCTGGTGCCAACTCACGTGCCATCCCACTTCCAGCCATCACCCACACGCCTGCCCCGGGGCCAGCCCCACCACAGAGAGGCCGGTTGGTTCCTGCTCACCTCTGTGCCGTCCCTTCCCGACCTGACCCCAGTGCAGGGGATAAGCTTCAGACAAGTCTTTCCATGTCCCTCTGCATGACAATAGACTTCCTCCCCTCTCCCATTCCACAGGCCCACCCGGGACATCCACCTTTGTCATTAGCTCAGGAGAGGATGCAAGATGAGAATCTCTGCTATTGTGTGGGGAGACTCAGTTTCCCGGGTTTCCCCCATGGACACATGTTCTTCAGCTGGGTCTGATTTTCTCCAGACAAGCTGTCTTGGGAAGGATTTGGCCAGCCCTAAGAACCTGAAGGGAAAGGGCGGAGGGGGGTTCTCTCTCTGCCCCCGACAGCCCCGAGCTGGGTCGGTCCCTCAGACCCGGCCAGGGGCAGCCCATCCCCCGGCGCCCTTCCCCGGGGCATCCAAGGGCAGGCTCGGCGCCAGCCCCACCCCGCTCGCCACTGCCCGACCATCGTCCTCCCTAGAGGGGCCTGGGAAGGACAGGGACCCGGGTGTGGGAGGCCTCCAGATCTCAGGCCTGGCACACCGTTTACCAGGCTGCTTCCTCCTCTGACGGGGGCCCAGCACACGCCCCAGGAGACTTGGCAGCCGCCCCCAGGGCTCTAGCTTCTGGAACTCGTCCCCTTGGAAGGGGCCTGGCCCAGGTGCCAGGTTCGGCTGGTCGGCCAGCCTCCTTTGGAGAAAGCAGGCAAGCCGAGCCACGCTTGCAGTGGCCCTGGCGTGACACCTGCCACCTCAGGCAGAGGGCCTCCCGCGTGCCCTCCATGGCGGGTTTCTCCCCGGAGCCGTGGCCTGGGCTCTAGGAAGGCCGGGCCTCCCCGACTCCCGGGAGGAGGGTCTAGCCCAGTTGCGCCCTGGCCCCCAAACCCTCTGGTGCCATCTGCCTGTCTCGGCACTTCTGACTCCACAGAGCCTTTCCTACATCTGGGCTGCCTGCCGTGGCAAAGTGCAGGCGTGGGGTGAGGCCATGGCTTTTTCTTTCCAGGAAAAAATGAGCCCCTGGCCGAAGCAGCAGGCCCAGGCAGAGCCTTGAGCTTGAAGCCCAGTAGGTCTGTGGCCCTCAGGGCCAGAGCCATGCTTTCAAGGCAGGGAAGCGGCCTGCAAGCTGAGTGGGAGTGGGGGAGGGGAGGGAGACAGCTGAAGCCGAGTCCAGAAGGGCGGCGATGGAAGAGCTGCAGCTGGGTCAGAGCCTGGAGGGAGGGCGGGGCCTTCACTGAGGACCCCCCCCCCCTGAGGCCAGCCCTAGGCCCAGGCGGTCGCGCATGCGCCCTTGGCCTGTGCGGTGTGTGGGGGCTTGAACCCAAGCCCGCAGGGCTCCCGGAGCGGCCAGAGAAAGAAGGGCCCATGGAGAGGTAGGCGAGGTGGGCAGGGGGCGCCACCGTAATCTCCTCAGCTCCCTGAGGGAGAGAGACAGAGACAGAGACAGAGAGAGAGATCCCTGACCTCTGAGTCTCTGCCTCCACCGCTGGCTGGTGCCAACTCACGCGCCATCCCACTTCCAGCCATCACCCCCACGCCTGCCCCTGGGCCAGCCCCACCACAGAGAGGCCGGTTGGTTCCTGCTCACCTCTGTGCCGTCCCTTCCCGACCTGACCCCAGTGCAGGGGATAAGCTTCAGACAAGTCTTTCCATGTCCCTCTGCATGACAATAGACTTCCTCCCCTCTCCCATTCCACAGGCCCACCCGGGACATCCACCTTTGTCATTAGCTCAGGAGAGGATGCAAGATGAGAATCTCTGCTATTGTGTGGGGAGACTCAGTTTCCCGGGTTTCCCCCATGGACACATGTTCTTCAGATGGGTCTGATTTTCTCCAGACAAGCTGTCTTGGGAAGGATTTGGCCAGCCCTAAGAACCTGAAGGGAAAGGGCGGAGGGGGGTTCTCTCTCTGCCCCCGACAGCCCCGAGCTGGGTCGGTCCCTCAGACCCGGCCAGGGGCAGCCCATCCCCCGGCGCCCTTCCCCGGGGCATCCAAGGGCAGGCTCGGCGCCAGCCCCACCCCGCTCGCCACTGCCCGACCATCGTCCTCCCTAGAGGGGCCTGGGAAGGACAGGGACCCGGGTGTGGGAGGCCTCCAGATCTCAGGCCTGGCACACCGTTTACCAGGCTGCTTCCTCCTCTGACGGGGGCCCAGCACACGCCCCAGGAGACTTGGCAGCCGCCCCAGGGCTCTAGCTTCTGGAACTCGTCCCCTTGGAAGGGGCCTGGCCCAGGTGCCAGGTTCGGCTGGTCGGCCAGCCTCCTTTGGAGAAAGCAGGCAAGCCGAGCCAGGCTTGCAGTGGCCCTGGCGTGACACCTGCCACCTCAGGCAGAGGGCCTCCCGCGTGCCCTCCATGGCGGGTTTCTCCCCGGAGCCGTGGCCTGGGCACTAGGAAGGCCGGGCCTCCCCGACTCCCGGGAGGAGGGTCTAGCCCAGTTGCGCCCTGGCCCCCAAACCCTCTGGTGCCATCTGCCTGTCTCGGCACTTCTGACTCCACAGAGCCTTTCCTACATCTGGGCTGCCTGCCGTGGCAATGTGCAGGCGTGGGGTGAGGCCATGGCTTTTTCTTTCCAGGAAAAAATGAGCCCCTGGCCGAAGCAGCAGGCCCAGGCAGAGCCTTGAGCTTGAAGCCCAGTAGGTCTGTGGCCCTCAGGGCCAGAGCCATGCTTTCAAGGCAGGGAAGCGGCCTGCAAGCTGAGTGGGAGTGGGGGAGGGGAGGGAGACAGCTGAAGCCGAGTCCAGAAGGGCGGCGATGGAAGAGCTGCAGCTGGGTCAGAGCCTGGAGGGAGGGCGGGGCCTTCACTGAGGACCCCCCCCCCCCCCGAGGCCAGCCCTAGGCCCCGGCGGTCGCGCATGCGCCCTTGGCCTGTGCGGTGTGTGGGGGGTTGAACCCAAGCCCGCAGGGCTCCCGGAGCGGCCAGAGAAAGAAGGGCCCATGGAGAGGTAGGCGAGGTGGCCAGGGGGCGCCACCTTACTCTGCTCAGCTCCCTGAGGGAGAGAGAGAGAGACAGAGACAGAGAGAGAGATCCCTGACCTCTGAGTCTCTGCCTCCACCGCTGGCTGGTGCCAAGTCACGCGCCATCCCACTTCCAGCCATCACCCCCACGCCTGCCCCGGGGCCAGCCCCACCACAGAGAGGCCGGTTGGTTCCTGCTCACCTCTGTGCCATCCCTTCCCGACCTGACCCCAGTGCAGGGGATAAGCTTCAGACAAGTCTTTCCATGTCCCTCTGCATGACAATAGACTTCCTCCCCTCTCCCATTCCACAGGCCCACCCGGGACATCCACCTTTGTCATTAGCTCAGGAGAGGATGCAAGATGAGAATCTCTGCTATTGTGTGGGGAGACTCAGTTTCCCGGGTTTCCCCCATGGACACATGTTCTTCAGCTGGGTCTGATTTTCTCCAGACAAGCTGTCTTGGGAAGGATTTGGCCAGCCCTAAGAACCTGAAGGGAAAGGGCGGAGGGGGGTTCTCTCTCTGCCCCCGACAGCCCCGAGCTGGGTCGGTCCCTCAGACCCGGCCAGGGGCAGCCCATCCCCCGGCGCCCTTCCCCGGGGCATCCAAGGGCAGGCTCGGCGCCAGCCCCACCCCGCTCGCCACTGCCCGACCATCGTCCTCCCTAGAGGGGCCTGGGAAGGACAGGGACCCGGGTGTGGGAGGCCTCCAGATCTCAGGCCTGGCACACCGTTTACCAGGCTGCTTCCTCCTCTGACGGGGGCCCAGCACACGCCCCAGGAGACTTGGCAGCCGCCCCCAGGGCTCTAGCTTCTGGAACTCGTCCCCTTGGAAGGGGCCTGGCCCAGGTGCCAGGTTCGGCTGGTCGGCCAGCCTCCTTTGGAGAAAGCAGGCAAGCCGAGCCAGGCTTGCAGTGGCCCTGGCGTGACACCTGCCACCTCAGGCAGAGGGCCTCCCGCGTGCCCTCCATGGCGGGTTTCTCCCCGGAGCCGTGGCCTGGGCACTAGGAAGGCCGGGCCTCCCCGACTCCCGGGAGGAGGGTCTAGCCCAGTTGCGCCCTGGCCCCCAAACCCTCTGGTGCCATCTGCCTGTCTCGGCACTTCTGACTCCACAGAGCCTTTCCTACATCTGGGCTGCCTGCCGTGGCAAAGTGCAGGCGTGGGGTGAGGCCATGGCTTTTTCTTTCCAGGAAAAAATGAGCCCCTGGCCGAAGCAGCAGGCCCAGGCAGAGCCTTGAGCTTGAAGCCCAGTAGGTCTGTGGCCCTCAGGGCCAGAGCCATGCTTTCAAGGCAGGGAAGCAGCCTGCAAGCTGAGTGGGAGTGGGGGAGGGGAGGGAGACAGCTGAAGCCGAGTCCAGAAGGGCGGCGATGGAAGAGCTGCAGCTGGGTCAGAGCCTGGAGGGAGGGCGGGGCCTTCACTGAGGACCCCCCCCCCTGAGGCCAGCCCTAGGCCCAGGCGGTCGCGCATGCGCCCTTGGCCTGTGCGGTGTGTGGGGGCTTGAACCCAAGCCCGCAGGGCTCCCGGAGCGGCCAGAGAAAGAAGGGCCCATGGAGAGGTAGGCGAGGTGGGCAGAGGGCGCCACCGTAATCTCCTCAGCTCCCTGAGGGAGAGAGACAGAGACAGAGACAGAGAGAGAGATCCCTGACCTCTGAGTCTCTGCCTCCACCGCTGGCTGGTGCCAACTCACGTGCCATCCCACTTCCAGCCATCACCCACACGCCTGCCCCGGGGCCAGCCCCACCACAGAGAGGCCGGTTGGTTCCTGCTCACCTCTGTGCCGTCCCTTCCCGACCTGACCCCAGTGCAGGGGATAAGCTTCAGACAAGTCTTTCCATGTCCCTCTGCATGACAATAGACTTCCTCCCCTCTCCCATTCCACAGGCCCACCCGGGACATCCACCTTTGTCATTAGCTCAGGAGAGGATGCAAGATGAGAATCTCTGCTATTGTGTGGGGAGACTCAGTTTCCCGGGTTTCCCCCATGGACACATGTTCTTCAGCTGGGTCTGATTTTCTCCAGACAAGCTGTCTTGGGAAGGATTTGGCCAGCCCTAAGAACCTGAAGGGAAAGGGCGGAGGGGGGTTCTCTCTCTGCCCCCGACAGCCCCGAGCTGGGTCGGTCCCTCAGACCCGGCCAGGGGCAGCCCATCCCCCGGCGCCCTTCCCCGGGGCATCCAAGGGCAGGCTCGGCGCCAGCCCCACCCCGCTCGCCACTGCCCGACCATCGTCCTCCCTAGAGGGGCCTGGGAAGGACAGGGACCCGGGTGTGGGAGGCCTCCAGATCTCAGGCCTGGCACACCGTTTACCAGGCTGCTTCCTCCTCTGACGGGGGCCCAGCACACGCCCCAGGAGACTTGGCAGCCGCCCCCAGGGCTCTAGCTTCTGGAACTCGTCCCCTTGGAAGGGGCCTGGCCCAGGTGCCAGGTTCGGCTGGTCGGCCAGCCTCCTTTGGAGAAAGCAGGCAAGCCGAGCCACGCTTGCAGTGGCCCTGGCGTGACACCTGCCACCTCAGGCAGAGGGCCTCCCGCGTGCCCTCCATGGCGGGTTTCTCCCCGGAGCCGTGGCCTGGGCTCTAGGAAGGCCGGGCCTCCCCGACTCCCGGGAGGAGGGTCTAGCCCAGTTGCGCCCTGGCCCCCAAACCCTCTGGTGCCATCTGCCTGTCTCGGCACTTCTGACTCCACAGAGCCTTTCCTACATCTGGGCTGCCTGCCGTGGCAAAGTGCAGGCGTGGGGTGAGGCCATGGCTTTTTCTTTCCAGGAAAAAATGAGCCCCTGGCCGAAGCAGCAGGCCCAGGCAGAGCCTTGAGCTTGAAGCCCAGTAGGTCTGTGGCCCTCAGGGCCAGAGCCATGCTTTCAAGGCAGGGAAGCGGCCTGCAAGCTGAGTGGGAGTGGGGGAGGGGAGGGAGACAGCTGAAGCCGAGTCCAGAAGGGCGGCGATGGAAGAGCTGCAGCTGGGTCAGAGCCTGGAGGGAGGGCGGGGCCTTCACTGAGGACCCCCCCCCCCCTGAGGCCAGCCCTAGGCCCAGGCGGTCGCGCATGCGCCCTTGGCCTGTGCGGTGTGTGGGGGCTTGAACCCAAGCCCGCAGGGCTCCCGGAGCGGCCAGAGAAAGAAGGGCCCATGGAGAGGTAGGCGAGGTGGGCAGGGGGCGCCACCGTAATCTCCTCAGCTCCCTGAGGGAGAGAGACAGAGACAGAGACAGAGAGAGAGATCCCTGACCTCTGAGTCTCTGCCTCCACCGCTGGCTGGTGCCAACTCACGCGCCATCCCACTTCCAGCCATCACCCCCACGCCTGCCCCTGGGCCAGCCCCACCACAGAGAGGCCGGTTGGTTCCTGCTCACCTCTGTGCCGTCCCTTCCCGACCTGACCCCAGTGCAGGGGATAAGCTTCAGACAAGTCTTTCCATGTCCCTCTGCATGACAATAGACTTCCTCCCCTCTCCCATTCCACAGGCCCACCCGGGACATCCACCTTTGTCATTAGCTCAGGAGAGGATGCAAGATGAGAATCTCTGCTATTGTGTGGGGAGACTCAGTTTCCCGGGTTTCCCCCATGGACACATGTTCTTCAGATGGGTCTGATTTTCTCCAGACAAGCTGTCTTGGGAAGGATTTGGCCAGCCCTAAGAACCTGAAGGGAAAGGGCGGAGGGGGGTTCTCTCTCTGCCCCCGACAGCCCCGAGCTGGGTCGGTCCCTCAGACCCGGCCAGGGGCAGCCCATCCCCCGGCGCCCTTCCCCGGGGCATCCAAGGGCAGGCTCGGCGCCAGCCCCACCCCGCTCGCCACTGCCCGACCATCGTCCTCCCTAGAGGGGCCTGGGAAGGACAGGGACCCGGGTGTGGGAGGCCTCCAGATCTCAGGCCTGGCACACCGTTTACCAGGCTGCTTCCTCCTCTGACGGGGGCCCAGCACACGCCCCAGGAGACTTGGCAGCCGCCCCAGGGCTCTAGCTTCTGGAACTCGTCCCCTTGGAAGGGGCCTGGCCCAGGTGCCAGGTTCGGCTGGTCGGCCAGCCTCCTTTGGAGAAAGCAGGCAAGCCGAGCCAGGCTTGCAGTGGCCCTGGCGTGACACCTGCCACCTCAGGCAGAGGGCCTCCCGCGTGCCCTCCATGGCGGGTTTCTCCCCGGAGCCGTGGCCTGGGCACTAGGAAGGCCGGGCCTCCCCGACTCCCGGGAGGAGGGTCTAGCCCAGTTGCGCCCTGGCCCCCAAACCCTCTGGTGCCATCTGCCTGTCTCGGCACTTCTGACTCCACAGAGCCTTTCCTACATCTGGGCTGCCTGCCGTGGCAATGTGCAGGCGTGGGGTGAGGCCATGGCTTTTTCTTTCCAGGAAAAAATGAGCCCCTGGCCGAAGCAGCAGGCCCAGGCAGAGCCTTGAGCTTGAAGCCCAGTAGGTCTGTGGCCCTCAGGGCCAGAGCCATGCTTTCAAGGCAGGGAAGCGGCCTGCAAGCTGATTGGGAGTGGGGGAGGGGAGGGAGACAGCTGAAGCCGAGTCCAGAAGGGCGGCGATGGAAGAGCTGCAGCTGGGTCAGAGCCTGGAGGGAGGGCGGGGCCTTCACTGAGGACCCCCCCCCCCCCGAGGCCAGCCCTAGGCCCCGGCGGTCGCGCATGCGCCCTTGGCCTGTGCGGTGTGTGGGGGGTTGAACCCAAGCCCGCAGGGCTCCCGGAGCGGCCAGAGAAAGAAGGGCCCATGGAGAGGTAGGCGAGGTGGCCAGGGGGCGCCACCTTACTCTGCTCAGCTCCCTGAGGGAGAGAGAGAGAGACAGAGACAGAGAGAGAGATCCCTGACCTCTGAGTCTCTGCCTCCACCGCTGGCTGGTGCCAACTCACGCGCCATCCCACTTCCAGCCATCACCCCCACGCCTGCCCCGGGGCCAGCCCCACCACAGAGAGGCCGGTTGGTTCCTGCTCACCTCTGTGCCATCCCTTCCCGACCTGACCCCAGTGCAGGGGATAAGCTTCAGACAAGTCTTTCCATGTCCCTCTGCATGACAATAGACTTCCTCCCCTCTCCCATTCCACAGGCCCACCCGGGACATCCACCTTTGTCATTAGCTCAGGAGAGGATGCAAGATGAGAATCTCTGCTATTGTGTGGGGAGACTCAGTTTCCCGGGTTTCCCCCATGGACACATGTTCTTCAGCTGGGTCTGATTTTCTCCAGACAAGCTGTCTTGGGAAGGATTTGGCCAGCCCTAAGAACCTGAAGGGAAAGGGCGGAGGGGGGTTCTCTCTCTGCCCCCGACAGCCCCGAGCTGGGTCGGTCCCTCAGACCCGGCCAGGGGCAGCCCATCCCCCGGCGCCCTTCCCCGGGGCATCCAAGGGCAGGCTCGGCGCCAGCCCCACCCCGCTCGCCACTGCCCGACCATCGTCCTCCCTAGAGGGGCCTGGGAAGGACAGGGACCCGGGTGTGGGAGGCCTCCAGATCTCAGGCCTGGCACACCGTTTACCAGGCTGCTTCCTCCTCTGACGGGGGCCCAGCACACGCCCCAGGAGACTTGGCAGCCGCCCCCAGGGCTCTAGCTTCTGGAACTCGTCCCCTTGGAAGGGGCCTGGCCCAGGTGCCAGGTTCGGCTGGTCGGCCAGCCTCCTTTGGAGAAAGCAGGCAAGCCGAGCCAGGCTTGCAGTGGCCCTGGCGTGACACCTGCCACCTCAGGCAGAGGGCCTCCCGCGTGCCCTCCATGGCGGGTTTCTCCCCGGAGCCGTGGCCTGGGCACTAGGAAGGCCGGGCCTCCCCGACTCCCGGGAGGAGGGTCTAGCCCAGTTGCGCCCTGGCCCCCAAACCCTCTGGTGCCATCTGCCTGTCTCGGCACTTCTGACTCCACAGAGCCTTTCCTACATCTGGGCTGCCTGCCGTGGCAAAGTGCAGGCGTGGGGTGAGGCCATGGCTTTTTCTTTCCAGGAAAAAATGAGCCCCTGGCCGAAGCAGCAGGCCCAGGCAGAGCCTTGAGCTTGAAGCCCAGTAGGTCTGTGGCCCTCAGGGCCAGAGCCATGCTTTCAAGGCAGGGAAGCGGCCTGCAAGCTGAGTGGGAGTGGGGGAGGGGAGGGAGACAGCTGAAGCCGAGTCCAGAAGGGCGGCGATGGAAGAGCTGCAGCTGGGTCAGAGCCTGGAGGGAGGGCGGGGCCTTCACTGAGGACCCCCCCCCCCGAGGCCAGCCCTAGGCCCCGGCGGTCGCGCATGCGCCCTTGGCCTGTGCGGTGTGTGGGGGGTTGAACCCAAGCCCGCAGGGCTCCCGGAGCGGCCAGAGAAAGAAGGGCCCATGGAGAGGTAGGCGAGGTGGGCAGGGGGCGCCACCTTACTCTGCTCAGCTCCCTGAGGGAGAGAGAGAGAGACAGAGACAGAGAGAGAGATCCCTGACCTCTGAGTCTCTGCCTCCACCGCTGGCTGGTGCCAACTCACGCGCCATCCCACTTCCAGCCATCACCCCCACGCCTGCCCCGGGGCCAGCCCCACCACAGAGAGGCCGGTTGGTTCCTGCTCACCTCTGTGCCATCCCTTCCCGACCTGACCCCAGTGCAGGGGATAAGCTTCAGACAAGTCTTTCCATGTCCCTCTGCATGACAATAGACTTCCTCCCCTCTCCCATTCCACAGGCCCACCCGGGACATCCACCTTTGTCATTAGCTCAGGAGAGGATGCAAGATGAGAATCTCTGCTATTGTGTGGGGAGACTCAGTTTCCCGGGTTTCCCCCATGGACACATGTTCTTCAGCTGGGTCTGATTTTCTCCAGACAAGCTGTCTTGGGAAGGATTTGGCCAGCCCTAAGAACCTGAAGGGAAAGGGCGGAGGGGGGTTCTCTCTCTGCCCCCGACAGCCCCGAGCTGGGTCGCTCCCTCAGACCCGGCCAGGGGCAGCCCATCCCCCGGCGCCCTTCCCCGGGGCATCCAAGGGCAGGCTCGGCGCCAGCCCCACCGCGCTCGCCACTGCCCGACCATCGTCCTCCCTAGAGGGGCCTGGGAAGGACAGGGACCCGGGTGTGGGAGGCCTCCAGATCTCAGGCCTGGCACACCGTTTACCAGGCTGCTTCCTCCTCTGACGGGGGCCCAGCACACGCCCCAGGAGACTTGGCAGCCGCCCCCAGGGCTCTAGCTTCTGGAACTCGTCCCCTTGGAAGGGGCCTGGCCCAGGTGCCAGGTTCGGCTGGTCGGCCAGCCTCCTTTGGAGAAAGCAGGCAAGCCGAGCCAGGCTTGCAGTGGCCCTGGCGTGACACCTGCCACCTCAGGCAGAGGGCCTCCCGCGTGCCCTCCATGGCGGGTTTCTCCCCGGAGCCGTGGCCTGGGCACTAGGAAGGCCGGGCCTCCCCGACTCCCGGGAGGAGGGTCTAGCCCAGTTGCGCCTGGCCCCCAAACCCTCTGGTGCCATCTGCCTGTCTCGGCACTTCTGACTCCACAGAGCCTTTCCTGCATCTGGGCTGCCTGCCGTGGCAAAGTGCAGGCGTGGGGTGAGGCCATGGCTTTTTCTTTCCAGGAAAAAATGAGCCCCTGGCCGAAGCAGCAGGCCCAGGCAGAGCCTTGAGCTTGAAGCCCAGTAGGTCTGTGGCCCTCAGGGCCAGAGCCATGCTTTCAAGGCAGGGAAGCAGCCTGCAAGCTGAGTGGGAGTGGGGGAGGGGAGGGAGACAGCTGAAGCCGAGTCCAGAAGGGCGGCAATGGAAGAGCTGCAGCTGGGTCAGTGCCTGGAGGGAGGGCGGGGCCTTCACTGAGGACCCGCCCCACCCCGAGGCAAGCCCTAGGCCCCGGCGGTCGCGCATGCGCCCTTGGACTGTGCGGTGTGTGGGGGGTTGAACCCAAGCCCGCAGGGCTCCCGGAGCGGCCAGAGAAAGAAGGGCCCATGGAGAGGTAGGCGAGGTGGCAGGGGGCGCCACCTTACTCTCCTCAGCTCCCTGAGGGAGAGAGAGAGAGACAGAGACAGAGAGAGAGATCCCTGACTTCTGACTCCACAGAGCCTTTCCTACATCTGGGCTGCCTGCCGTGGCAAAGTGCAGGCGTGGGGTGAGGCCATGACTTCTCTTTCCAGGAAAAAGTGAGCCCCTGGCCGAAGCAGCAGGCCCAGGCAGAGCCTTGAGCTTGAAGCCCAGTAGGTCTGTGGCCCTCAGGGCCAGAGCAATGTTTTCAAGGCAGGGAAGCGCCCTGCAAGCTGAGTGGGAGTGGGGGAGGGGAGGGAGACAGCTGAAGCTGAGTCCAGAAGGGCGGCGATGGAAGAGCTGCAGCTGGGTCAGAGCCTGGAGGGAGGGCGGGGCCTTCACTGAGGACCCCGCACCCCTAGGGCTGGCTGAAGAGGCCAGCCCTAGGCCCCCGGCGGTCGCGCATGCGCCCTTGGCCTGTGCGGTGTGTGGGGGCTTGAACCCAATCCCGCAGGGCTCCCGGAGCGGCCAGAGAAAGAAGGGCCCATGGAGAGGTAGGCGAGGTGGGCAGGGGGCGCCACCTTACTCTCCTCAGCTCCCTGAGGGAGAGAGAGAGAGACAGAGACAGAGAGAGAGATCCCTGACCTCTGAGTCTCTGCCTCCACCGCTGGCTGGTGCCAACTCACGCGCCATCCCACTTCCAGCCATCACCCCCACGCCTGCCCCGGGGCCAGCCCCACCACAGAGAGGCCGGTTGGTTCCTGCTCACCTCTGTGCCTTCCCTTCCCAACCTGACCCCAGTGCAGGGGATAAGCTTCAGACAAGTCTTTCCATGTCCCTCTGCATGACAATAGACTTCCTCCCCTCTCCCATTCCACAGGCCCACCCGGGACATCCACCTTTGTCATTAGCTCAGGAGAGGATGCAAGATGAGAATCTCTGCTATTGTGTGGGGAGACTCAGTTTCCCGGGTTTCCCCCATGGACACATGTTCTTCAGCTGGGTCTGATTTTCTCCAGACAAGCTGTCTTGGGAAGGATTTGGCCAGCCCTAAGAACCTGAAGGGAAAGGGCGGAGGGGGGTTCTCTCTCTGCCCCCGACAGCCCCGAGCTGGGTCGGTCCCTCAGACCCGGCCAGGGGCAGCCCATCCCCCGGCGCCCTTCCCCGGGGCATCCAAGGGCAGGCTCGGCGCCAGCCCCACCCCGCTCGCCACTGCCCGACCATCGTCCTCCCTCGGGGGGCCTGGGCAGGACAGGGACCCGGCTGTGGGAGGCCTCCAGATCTCAGGCCTGGCACACCGTTTACCAGGCTGCTTCCTCCTCTGACGGGGGCCCAGCACACGCCCCAGGAGACTTGGCAGCCGCCCCCAGGGCTCTATCCTCTGGAACTCGTCCCCTTGGAAGGGGCCTGGCCCAGGTGCCAGGTTCGGCTGGTCGGCCAGCCTCCTTTGGAGAAAGCAGGCAAGCCGAGCCAGGCTTGCAGTGGCCCTGGCGTGACACCTGCCACCTCAGGCAGAGGGCCTCCCGCGTGCCCTCCATGGCGGGTTTCTCCCCGGAGCCGTGGCCTGGGCACTAGGAAGGCCGGGCCTCCCCGACTCCCGGGAGGAGGGGCTAGCCCACTTGCGCCCTGGCCCCCAAAGCCTGCGGTGCCATCTGCCTGTCTCGGCACTTCTGACTCCACAGAGCCTTTCCTACACCTGGGCTGCCTGCCGTGGGAAAGTGCAGGCGTGGGGTGAGGCAATGGCTTTGTCTTTCCAGGAAAAAATGAGCCCCTGGCCGAAGCAGCAGGCCCAGGCAGAGCCTTGAGCTTGAAGCCCAGTAGGTCTGTGGCCCTCAGGGCCAGAGCAATGCTTTCAAGGCAGGGAAGCGGCCTGCAAGCTGAGTGGGAGTGGGGGAGGGGAGGGAGACAGCTGAAGCCGAGTCCAGAAGGGCGGCGATGGAAGAGCTGCAGCTGGGTCAGAGCCTGGAGGGAGGGCGGGGCCTTCACTGAGGACCCCCCCCCCCCAGGCCAGCCCTAGGCCCAGGCGGTCGCAGATGCGCCCTTGGCCTGTGCGGTGTGTGGGGGCTTGAACCCAAGCCCGCAGGGCTCCCGGAGCGGCCAGAGAAAGAAGGGCCCATGGAGAGGTAGGCGAGGTGGGCAGGGGGCGCCACCGTAATCTCCTCAGCTCCCTGAGGGAGAGAGACAGAGACAGAGACAGAGAGAGAGATCCCTGACCTCTGAGTCTCTGCCTCCACCGCTGGCTGGTGCCAACTCACGCGCCATCCCACTTCCAGCCATCACCCCCACGCCTGCCCCGGGGCCAGCCCCACCACAGAGAGGCCGGTTGGTTCCTGCTCACCTCTGTGCCGTCCCTTCCCGACCTGACCCCAGTGCAGGGGATAAGCTTCAGACAAGTCTTTCCATGTCCCTCTGCATGACAATAGACTTCCTCCCCTCTCCCATTCCACAGGCCCACCCGGGACATCCACCTTTGTCATTAGCTCAGGAGAGGATGCAAGATGAGAATCTCTGCTATTGTGTGGGGAGACTCAGTTTCCCGGGTTTCCCCCATGGACACATGTTCTTCAGCTGGGTCTGATTTTCTCCAGACAAGCTGTCTTGGGAAGGATTTGGCCAGCCCTAAGAACCTGAAGGGAAAGGGCGGAGGGGGGTTCTCTCTCTGCCCCCGACAGCCCCGAGCTGGGTCGGTCCCTCAGACCCGGCCAGGGGCAGCCCATCCCCCGGCGCCCTTCCCCGGGGCATCCAAGGGCAGGCTCGGCGCCAGCCCCACCCCGCTCGCCACTGCCCGACCATCGTCCTCCCTAGAGGGGCCTGGGAAGGACAGGGACCCGGGTGTGGGAGGCCTCCAGATCTCAGGCCTGGCACACCCTTTACCAGGCTGCTTCCTCCTCTGACGGGGGCCCAGCACACGCCCCAGGAGACTTGGCAGCCGCCCCCAGGGCTCTAGCTTCTGGAACTCGTCCCCTTGGAAGGGGCCTGGCCCAGGTGCCAGGTTCGGCTGGTCGGCCAGCCTCCTTTGGAGAAAGCAGGCAAGCCGAGCCAGGCTTGCAGTGGCCCTGGCGTGACACCTGCCACCTCAGGCAGAGGGCCTCCCGCGTGCCCTCCATGGCGGGTTTCTCCCCGGAGCCGTGGCCTGGGCACTAGGAAGGCCGGGCCTCCCCGACTCCCGGGAGGAGGGGCTAGCCCACTTGCGCCCTGGCCCCCAAAGCCTGCGGTGCCATCTGCCTGTCTCGGCACTTCTGACTCCACAGAGCCTTTCCTACACCTGGGCTGCCTGCCGTGGGAAAGTGCAGGCGTGGGGTGAGGCAATGGCTTTGTCTTTCCAGGAAAAAATGAGCCCCTGGCCGAAGCAGCAGGCCCAGGCAGAGCCTTGAGCTTGAAGCCCAGTAGGTCTGTGGCCCTCAGGGCCAGAGCAATGCTTTCAAGGCAGGGAAGCGGCCTGCAAGCTGAGTGGGAGTGGGGGAGGGGAGGGAGACAGCTGAAGCCGAGTCCAGAAGGGCGGCGATGGAAGAGCTGCAGCTGGGTCAGAGCCTGGAGGGAGGGCGGGGCCTTCACTGAGGACCCCCCCCCCCCTGAGGCCAGCCCTAGGCCCAGGCGGTCGCGCATGCGCCCTTGGCCTGTGCGGTGTGTGGGGGCTTGAACCCAAGCCCGCAGGGCTCCCGGAGCGGCCAGAGAAAGAAGGGCCCATGGAGAGGTAGGCGAGGTGGGCAGAGGGCGCCACCGTAATCTCCTCAGCTCCCTGAGGGAGAGAGACAGAGACAGAGACAGAGAGAGAGATCCCTGACCTCTGAGTCTCTGCCTCCACCGCTGGCTGGTGCCAACTCACGTGCCATCCCACTTCCAGCCATCACCCACACGCCTGCCCCGGGGCCAGCCCCACCACAGAGAGGCCGGTTGGTTCCTGCTCACCTCTGTGCCGTCCCTTCCCGACCTGACCCCAGTGCAGGGGATAAGCTTCAGACAAGTCTTTCCATGTCCCTCTGCATGACAATAGACTTCCTCCCCTCTCCCATTCCACAGGCCCACCCGGACATCCACCTTTGTCATTAGCTCAGGAGAGGATGCAAGATGAGAATCTCTGCTATTGTGTGGGGAGACTCAGTTTCCCGGGTTTCCCCCATGGACACATGTTCTTCAGCTGGGTCTGATTTTCTCCAGACAAGCTGTCTTGGGAAGGATTTGGCCAGCCCTAAGAACCTGAAGGGAAAGGGCGGAGGGGGGTTCTCTCTCTGCCCCCGACAGCCCCGAGCTGGGTCGGTCCCTCAGACCCGGCCAGGGGCAGCCCATCCCCCGGCGCCCTTCCCCGGGGCATCCAAGGGCAGGCTCGGCGCCAGCCCCACCCCGCTCGCCACTGCCCGACCATCGTCCTCCCTAGAGGGGCCTGGGAAGGACAGGGACCCGGGTGTGGGAGGCCTCCAGATCTCAGGCCTGGCACACCCGTTTACCAGGCTGCTTCCTCCTCTGACGGGGGCCCAGCACACGCCCCAGGAGACTTGGCAGCCGCCCCCAGGGCTCTAGCTTCTGGAACTCGTCCCCTTGGAAGGGGCCTGGCCCAGGTGCCAGGTTCGGCTGGTCGGCCAGCCTCCTTTGGAGAAAGCAGGCAAGCCGAGCCACGCTTGCAGTGGCCCTGGCGTGACACCTGCCACCTCAGGCAGAGGGCCTCCCGCGTGCCCTCCATGGCGGGTTTCTCCCCGGAGCCGTGGCCTAGGCTCTAGGAAGGCCGGGCCTCCCCGACTCCCGGGAGGAGGGTCTAGCCCAGTTGCGCCCTGGCCCCCAAACCCTCTGGTGCCATCTGCCTGTCTCGGCACTTCTGACTCCACAGAGCCTTTCCTACATCTGGGCTGCCTGCCGTGGCAAAGTGCAGGCGTGGGGTGAGGCCATGGCTTTTTCTTTCCAGGAAAAAATGAGCCCCTGGCCGAAGCAGCAGGCCCAGGCAGAGCCTTGAGCTTGAAGCCCAGTAGGTCTGTGGCCCTCAGGGCCAGAGCCATGCTTTCAAGGCAGGGAAGCGGCCTGCAAGCTGAGTGGGAGTGGGGGAGGGGAGGGAGACAGCTGAAGCCGAGTCCAGAAGGGCGGCGATGGAAGAGCTGCAGCTGGGTCAGAGCCTGGAGGGAGGGCGGGGCCTTCACTGAGGACCCCCCCCCCCTGAGGCCAGCCCTAGGCCCAGGCGGTCGCGCATGCGCCCTTGGCCTGTGCGGTGTGTGGGGGCTTGAACCCAAGCCCGCAGGGCTCCCGGAGCGGCCAGAGAAAGAAGGGCCCATGGAGAGGTAGGCGAGGTGGGCAGGGGGCGCCACCGTAATCTCCTCAGCTCCCTGAGGGAGAGAGACAGAGACAGAGACAGAGAGAGAGATCCCTGACCTCTGAGTCTCTGCCTCCACCGCTGGCTGGTGCCAACTCACGCGCCATCCCACTTCCAGCCATCACCCCCACGCCTGCCCCTGGGCCAGCCCCACCACAGAGAGGCCGGTTGGTTCCTGCTCACCTCTGTGCCGTCCCTTCCCGACCTGACCCCAGTGCAGGGGATAAGCTTCAGACAAGTCTTTCCATGTCCCTCTGCATGACAATAGACTTCCTCCCCTCTCCCATTCCACAGGCCCACCCGGGACATCCACCTTTGTCATTAGCTCAGGAGAGGATGCAAGATGAGAATCTCTGCTATTGTGTGGGGAGACTCAGTTTCCCGGGTTTCCCCCATGGACACATGTTCTTCAGATGGGTCTGATTTTCTCCAGACAAGCTGTCTTGGGAAGGATTTGGCCAGCCCTAAGAACCTGAAGGGAAAGGGCGGAGGGGGGTTCTCTCTCTGCCCCCGACAGCCCCGAGCTGGGTCGGTCCCTCAGACCCGGCCAGGGGCAGCCCATCCCCCGGCGCCCTTCCCCGGGGCATCCAAGGGCAGGCTCGGCGCCAGCCCCACCCCGCTCGCCACTGCCCGACCATCGTCCTCCCTAGAGGGGCCTGGGAAGGACAGGGACCCGGGTGTGGGAGGCCTCCAGATCTCAGGCCTGGCACACCGTTTACCAGGCTGCTTCCTCCTCTGACGGGGGCCCAGCACACGCCCCAGGAGACTTGGCAGCCGCCCCAGGGCTCTAGCTTCTGGAACTCGTCCCCTTGGAAGGGGCCTGGCCCAGGTGCCAGGTTCGGCTGGTCGGCCAGCCTCCTTTGGAGAAAGCAGGCAAGCCGAGCCAGGCTTGCAGTGGCCCTGGCGTGACACCTGCCACCTCAGGCAGAGGGCCTCCCGCGTGCCCTCCATGGCGGGTTTCTCCCCGGAGCCGTGGCCTGGGCACTAGGAAGGCCGGGCCTCCCCGACTCCCGGGAGGAGGGTCTAGCCCAGTTGCGCCCTGGCCCCCAAACCCTCTGGTGCCATCTGCCTGTCTCGGCACTTCTGACTCCACAGAGCCTTTCCTACATCTGGGCTGCCTGCCGTGGCAATGTGCAGGCGTGGGGTGAGGCCATGGCTTTTTCTTTCCAGGAAAAAATGAGCCCCTGGCCGAAGCAGCAGGCCCAGGCAGAGCCTTGAGCTTGAAGCCCAGTAGGTCTGTGGCCCTCAGGGCCAGAGCCATGCTTTCAAGGCAGGGAAGCGGCCTGCAAGCTGAGTGGGAGTGGGGGAGGGGAGGGAGACAGCTGAAGCCGAGTCCAGAAGGGCGGCGATGGAAGAGCTGCAGCTGGGTCAGAGCCTGGAGGGAGGGCGGGGCCTTCACTGAGGCCCCCCCCCCCCCCCCCGAGGCCAGCCCTAGGCCCCGGCGGTCGCGCATGCGCCCTTGGCCTGTGCGGTGTGTGGGGGGTTGAACCCAAGCCCGCAGGGCTCCCGGAGCGGCCAGAGAAAGAAGGGCCCATGGAGAGGTAGGCGAGGTGGCCAGGGGGCGCCACCTTACTCTGCTCAGCTCCCTGAGGGAGAGAGAGAGAGACAGAGACAGAGAGAGAGATCCCTGACCTCTGAGTCTCTGCCTCCACCGCTGGCTGGTGCCAACTCACGCGCCATCCCACTTCCAGCCATCACCCCCACGCCTGCCCCGGGGCCAGCCCCACCACAGAGAGGCCGGTTGGTTCCTGCTCACCTCTGTGCCATCCCTTCCCGACCTGACCCCAGTGCAGGGGATAAGCTTCAGACAAGTCTTTCCATGTCCCTCTGCATGACAATAGACTTCCTCCCCTCTCCCATTCCACAGGCCCACCCGGGACATCCACCTTTGTCATTAGCTCAGGAGAGGATGCAAGATGAGAATCTCTGCTATTGTGTGGGGAGACTCAGTTTCCCGGGTTTCCCCCATGGACACATGTTCTTCAGCTGGGTCTGATTTTCTCCAGACAAGCTGTCTTGGGAAGGATTTGGCCAGCCCTAAGAACCTGAAGGGAAAGGGCGGAGGGGGGTTCTCTCTCTGCCCCCGACAGCCCCGAGCTGGGTCGGTCCCTCAGACCCGGCCAGGGGCAGCCCATCCCCCGGCGCCCTTCCCCGGGGCATCCAAGGGCAGGCTCGGCGCCAGCCCCACCCCGCTCGCCACTGCCCGACCATCGTCCTCCCTAGAGGGGCCTGGGAAGGACAGGGACCCGGGTGTGGGAGGCCTCCAGATCTCAGGCCTGGCACACCGTTTACCAGGCTGCTTCCTCCTCTGACGGGGGCCCAGCACACGCCCCAGGAGACTTGGCAGCCGCCCCCAGGGCTCTAGCTTCTGGAACTCGTCCCCTTGGAAGGGGCCTGGCCCAGGTGCCAGGTTCGGCTGGTCGGCCAGCCTCCTTTGGAGAAAGCAGGCAAGCCGAGCCAGGCTTGCAGTGGCCCTGGCGTGACACCTGCCACCTCAGGCAGAGGGCCTCCCGCGTGCCCTCCATGGCGGGTTTCTCCCCGGAGCCGTGGCCTGGGCACTAGGAAGGCCGGGCCTCCCCGACTCCCGGGAGGAGGGTCTAGCCCAGTTGCGCCCTGGCCCCCAAACCCTCTGGTGCCATCTGCCTGTCTCGGCACTTCTGACTCCACAGAGCCTTTCCTACATCTGGGCTGCCTGCCGTGGCAAAGTGCAGGCGTGGGGTGAGGCCATGGCTTTTTCTTTCCAGGAAAAAATGAGCCCCTGGCCGAAGCAGCAGGCCCAGGCAGAGCCTTGAGCTTGAAGCCCAGTAGGTCTGTGGCCCTCAGGGCCAGAGCCATGCTTTCAAGGCAGGGAAGCAGCCTGCAAGCTGAGTGGGAGTGGGGGAGGGGAGGGAGACAGCTGAAGCCGAGTCCAGAAGGGCGGCGATGGAAGAGCTGCAGCTGGGTCAGAGCCTGGAGGGAGGGCGGGGCCTTCACTGAGGACCCCCCCCCCTGAGGCCAGCCCTAGGCCCAGGCGGGTCGCGCATGCGCCCTTGGCCTGTGCGGTGTGTGGGGGCTTGAACCCAAGCCCGCAGGGCTCCCGGAGCGGCCAGAGAAAGAAGGGCCCATGGAGAGGTAGGCGAGGTGGGCAGAGGGCGCCACCGTAATCTCCTCAGCTCCCTGAGGGAGAGAGACAGAGACAGAGACAGAGAGAGAGATCCCTGACCTCTGAGTCTCTGCCTCCACCGCTGGCTGGTGCCAACTCACGTGCCATCCCACTTCCAGCCATCACCCACACGCCTGCCCCGGGGCCAGCCCCACCACAGAGAGGCCGGTTGGTTCCTGCTCACCTCTGTGCCGTCCCTTCCCGACCTGACCCCAGTGCAGGGGATAAGCTTCAGACAAGTCTTTCCATGTCCCTCTGCATGACAATAGACTTCCTCCCCTCTCCCATTCCACAGGCCCACCCGGGACATCCACCTTTGTCATTAGCTCAGGAGAGGATGCAAGATGAGAATCTCTGCTATTGTGTGGGGAGACTCAGTTTCCCGGGTTTCCCCCATGGACACATGTTCTTCAGCTGGGTCTGATTTTCTCCAGACAAGCTGTCTTGGGAAGGATTTGGCCAGCCCTAAGAACCTGAAGGGAAAGGGCGGAGGGGGGTTCTCTCTCTGCCCCCGACAGCCCCGAGCTGGGTCGGTCCCTCAGACCCGGCCAGGGGCAGCCCATCCCCCGGCGCCCTTCCCCGGGGCATCCAAGGGCAGGCTCGGCGCCAGCCCCACCCCGCTCGCCACTGCCCGACCATCGTCCTCCCTAGAGGGGCCTGGGAAGGACAGGGACCCGGGTGTGGGAGGCCTCCAGATCTCAGGCCTGGCACACCGTTTACCAGGCTGCTTCCTCCTCTGACGGGGGCCCAGCACACGCCCCAGGAGACTTGGCAGCCGCCCCCAGGGCTCTAGCTTCTGGAACTCGTCCCCTTGGAAGGGGCCTGGCCCAGGTGCCAGGTTCGGCTGGTCGGCCAGCCTCCTTTGGAGAAAGCAGGCAAGCCGAGCCACGCTTGCAGTGGCCCTGGCGTGACACCTGCCACCTCAGGCAGAGGGCCTCCCGCGTGCCCTCCATGGCGGGTTTCTCCCCGGAGCCGTGGCCTGGGCTCTAGGAAGGCCGGGCCTCCCCGACTCCCGGGAGGAGGGTCTAGCCCAGTTGCGCCCTGGCCCCCAAACCCTCTGGTGCCATCTGCCTGTCTCGGCACTTCTGACTCCACAGAGCCTTTCCTACATCTGGGCTGCCTGCCGTGGCAAAGTGCAGGCGTGGGGTGAGGCCATGGCTTTTTCTTTCCAGGAAAAAATGAGCCCCTGGCCGAAGCAGCAGGCCCAGGCAGAGCCTTGAGCTTGAAGCCCAGTAGGTCTGTGGCCCTCAGGGCCAGAGCCATGCTTTCAAGGCAGGGAAGCGGCCTGCAAGCTGAGTGGGAGTGGGGGAGGGGAGGGAGACAGCTGAAGCCGAGTCCAGAAGGGCGGCGATGGAAGAGCTGCAGCTGGGTCAGAGCCTGGAGGGAGGGCGGGGCCTTCACTGAGGACCCCCCCCCCCTGAGGCCAGCCCTAGGCCCAGGCGGTCGCGCATGCGCCCTTGGCCTGTGCGGTGTGTGGGGGCTTGAACCCAAGCCCGCAGGGCTCCCGGAGCGGCCAGAGAAAGAAGGGCCCATGGAGAGGTAGGCGAGGTGGGCAGGGGGCGCCACCGTAATCTCCTCAGCTCCCTGAGGGAGAGAGACAGAGACAGAGACAGAGAGAGAGATCCCTGACCTCTGAGTCTCTGCCTCCACCGCTGGCTGGTGCCAACTCACGCGCCATCCCACTTCCAGCCATCACCCCCACGCCTGCCCCTGGGCCAGCCCCACCACAGAGAGGCCGGTTGGTTCCTGCTCACCTCTGTGCCGTCCCTTCCCGACCTGACCCCAGTGCAGGGGATAAGCTTCAGACAAGTCTTTCCATGTCCCTCTGCATGACAATAGACTTCCTCCCCTCTCCCATTCCACAGGCCCACCCGGGACATCCACCTTTGTCATTAGCTCAGGAGAGGATGCAAGATGAGAATCTCTGCTATTGTGTGGGGAGACTCAGTTTCCCGGGTTTCCCCCATGGACACATGTTCTTCAGATGGGTCTGATTTTCTCCAGACAAGCTGTCTTGGGAAGGATTTGGCCAGCCCTAAGAACCTGAAGGGAAAGGGCGGAGGGGGGTTCTCTCTCTGCCCCCGACAGCCCCGAGCTGGGTCGGTCCCTCAGACCCGGCCAGGGGCAGCCCATCCCCCGGCGCCCTTCCCCGGGGCATCCAAGGGCAGGCTCGGCGCCAGCCCCACCCCGCTCGCCACTGCCCGACCATCGTCCTCCCTAGAGGGGCCTGGGAAGGACAGGGACCCGGGTGTGGGAGGCCTCCAGATCTCAGGCCTGGCACACCGTTTACCAGGCTGCTTCCTCCTCTGACGGGGGCCCAGCACACGCCCCAGGAGACTTGGCAGCCGCCCCAGGGCTCTAGCTTCTGGAACTCGTCCCCTTGGAAGGGGCCTGGCCCAGGTGCCAGGTTCGGCTGGTCGGCCAGCCTCCTTTGGAGAAAGCAGGCAAGCCGAGCCAGGCTTGCAGTGGCCCTGGCGTGACACCTGCCACCTCAGGCAGAGGGCCTCCCGCGTGCCCTCCATGGCGGGTTTCTCCCCGGAGCCGTGGCCTGGGCACTAGGAAGGCCGGGCCTCCCCGACTCCCGGGAGGAGGGTCTAGCCCAGTTGCGCCCTGGCCCCCAAACCCTCTGGTGCCATCTGCCTGTCTCGGCACTTCTGACTCCACAGAGCCTTTCCTACATCTGGGCTGCCTGCCGTGGCAATGTGCAGGCGTGGGGTGAGGCCATGGCTTTTTCTTTCCAGGAAAAAATGAGCCCCTGGCCGAAGCAGCAGGCCCAGGCAGAGCCTTGAGCTTGAAGCCCAGTAGGTCTGTGGCCCTCAGGGCCAGAGCCATGCTTTCAAGGCAGGGAAGCGGCCTGCAAGCTGATTGGGAGTGGGGGAGGGGAGGGAGACAGCTGAAGCCGAGTCCAGAAGGGCGGCGATGGAAGAGCTGCAGCTGGGTCAGAGCCTGGAGGGAGGGCGGGGCCTTCACTGAGGACCCCCCCCCCCCGAGGCCAGCCCTAGGCCCCGGCGGTCGCGCATGCGCCCTTGGCCTGTGCGGTGTGTGGGGGGTTGAACCCAAGCCCGCAGGGCTCCCGGAGCGGCCAGAGAAAGAAGGGCCCATGGAGAGGTAGGCGAGGTGGCCAGGGGGCGCCACCTTACTCTGCTCAGCTCCCTGAGGGAGAGAGAGAGAGACAGAGACAGAGAGAGAGATCCCTGACCTCTGAGTCTCTGCCTCCACCGCTGGCTGGTGCCAACTCACGCGCCATCCCACTTCCAGCCATCACCCCCACGCCTGCCCCGGGGCCAGCCCCACCACAGAGAGGCCGGTTGGTTCCTGCTCACCTCTGTGCCATCCCTTCCCGACCTGACCCCAGTGCAGGGGATAAGCTTCAGACAAGTCTTTCCATGTCCCTCTGCATGACAATAGACTTCCTCCCCTCTCCCATTCCACAGGCCCACCCGGGACATCCACCTTTGTCATTAGCTCAGGAGAGGATGCAAGATGAGAATCTCTGCTATTGTGTGGGGAGACTCAGTTTCCCGGGTTTCCCCCATGGACACATGTTCTTCAGCTGGGTCTGATTTTCTCCAGACAAGCTGTCTTGGGAAGGATTTGGCCAGCCCTAAGAACCTGAAGGGAAAGGGCGGAGGGGGGTTCTCTCTCTGCCCCCGACAGCCCCGAGCTGGGTCGGTCCCTCAGACCCGGCCAGGGGCAGCCCATCCCCCGGCGCCCTTCCCCGGGGCATCCAAGGGCAGGCTCGGCGCCAGCCCCACCCCGCTCGCCACTGCCCGACCATCGTCCTCCCTAGAGGGGCCTGGGAAGGACAGGGACCCGGGTGTGGGAGGCCTCCAGATCTCAGGCCTGGCACACCGTTTACCAGGCTGCTTCCTCCTCTGACGGGGGCCCAGCACACGCCCCAGGAGACTTGGCAGCCGCCCCCAGGGCTCTAGCTTCTGGAACTCGTCCCCTTGGAAGGGGCCTGGCCCAGGTGCCAGGTTCGGCTGGTCGGCCAGCCTCCTTTGGAGAAAGCAGGCAAGCCGAGCCAGGCTTGCAGTGGCCCTGGCGTGACACCTGCCACCTCAGGCAGAGGGCCTCCCGCGTGCCCTCCATGGCGGGTTTCTCCCCGGAGCCGTGGCCTGGGCACTAGGAAGGCCGGGCCTCCCCGACTCCCGGGAGGAGGGTCTAGCCCAGTTGCGCCCTGGCCCCCAAACCCTCTGGTGCCATCTGCCTGTCTCGGCACTTCTGACTCCACAGAGCCTTTCCTACATCTGGGCTGCCTGCCGTGGCAAAGTGCAGGCGTGGGGTGAGGCCATGGCTTTTTCTTTCCAGGAAAAAATGAGCCCCTGGCCGAAGCAGCAGGCCCAGGCAGAGCCTTGAGCTTGAAGCCCAGTAGGTCTGTGGCCCTCAGGGCCAGAGCCATGCTTTCAAGGCAGGGAAGCAGCCTGCAAGCTGAGTGGGAGTGGGGGAGGGGAGGGAGACAGCTGAAGCCGAGTCCAGAAGGGCGGCAATGGAAGAGCTGCAGCTGGGTCAGTGCCTGGAGGGAGGGCGGGGCCTTCACTGAGGACCCCCCCCACCCCGAGGCAAGCCCTAGGCCCCGGCGGTCGCGCATGCGCCCTTGGCCTGTGCGGTGTGTGGGGGGTTGAACCCAAGCCCGCAGGGCTCCCGGAGCGGCCAGAGAAAGAAGGGCCCATGGAGAGGTAGGCGAGGTGGCAGGGGGCGCCACCTTACTCTCCTCAGCTCCCTGAGGGAGAGAGAGAGAGACAGAGACAGAGAGAGAGATCCCTGACTTCTGACTCCACAGAGCCTTTCCTACATCTGGGCTGCCTGCCGTGGCAAAGTGAAGGCGTGGGGTGAGGCCATGCCTTCTCTTTCCAGGAAAAAGTGAGCCCCTGGCCGAAGCAGCAGGCCCAGGCAGAGCCTTGAGCTTGAAGCCCAGTAGGTCTGTGGCCCTCAGGGCCAGAGCAATGTTTTCAAGGCAGGGAAGCGCCCTGCAAGCTGAGTGGGAGTGGGGGAGGGGAGGGAGACAGCTGAAGCTGAGTCCAGAAGGGCGGCGATGGAAGAGCTGCAGCTGGGTCAGAGCCTGGAGGGAGGGCGGGGCCTTCACTGAGGACCCCGCACCCCTAGGGCTGGCTGAAGAGGCCAGCCCTAGGCCCCCGGCGGTCGCGCATGCGCCCTTGGCCTGTGCGGTGTGTGGGGGCTTGAACCCAATCCCGCAGGGCTCCCGGAGCGGCCAGAGAAAGAAGGGCCCATGGAGAGGTAGGCGAGGTGGGCAGGGGGCGCCACCTTACTCTCCTCAGCTCCCTGAGGGAGAGAGAGAGAGACAGAGACAGAGAGAGAGATCCCTGACCTCTGAGTCTCTGCCTCCACCGCTGGCTGGTGCCAACTCACGCGCCATCCCACTTCCAGCCATCACCCCCACGCCTGCCCCGGGGCCAGCCCCACCACAGAGAGGCCGGTTGGTTCCTGCTCACCTCTGTGCCGTCCCTTCCCAACCTGACCCCAGTGCAGGGGATAAGCTTCAGACAAGTCTTTCCATGTCCCTCTGCATGACAATAGACTTCCTCCCCTCTCCCATTCCACAGGCCCACCCGGGACATCCACCTTTGTCATTAGCTCAGGAGAGGATGCAAGATGAGAATCTCTGCTATTGTGTGGGGAGACTCAGTTTCCCGGGTTTCCCCCATGGACACATGTTCTTCAGCTGGGTCTGATTTTCTCCAGACAAGCTGTCTTGGGAAGGATTTGGCCAGCCCTAAGAACCTGAAGGGAAAGGGCGGAGGGGGGTTCTCTCTCTGCCCCCGACAGCCCCGAGCTGGGTCGGTCCCTCAGACCCGGCCAGGGGCAGCCCATCCCCCGGCGCCCTTCCCCGGGGCATCCAAGGGCAGGCTCGGCGCCAGCCCCACCCCGCTCGCCACTGCCCGACCATCGTCCTCCCTAGAGGGGCCTGGGAAGGACAGGGACCCGGGTGTGGGAGGCCTCCAGATCTCAGGCCTGGCACACCGTTTACCAGGCTGCTTCCTCCTCTGACGGGGGCCCAGCACACGCCCCAGGAGACTTGGCAGCCGCCCCCAGGGCTCTAGCTTCTGGAACTCGTCCCCTTGGAAGGGGCCTGGCCCAGGTGCCAGGTTCGGCTGGTCGGCCAGCCTCCTTTGGAGAAAGCAGGCAAGCCGAGCCAGGCTTGCAGTGGCCCTGGCGTGACACCTGCCACCTCAGGCAGAGGGCCTCCCGCGTGCCCTCCATGGCGGGTTTCTCCCCGGAGCCGTGGCCTGGGCACTAGGAAGGCCGGGCCTCCCCGACTCCCGGGAGGAGGGGCTAGCCCACTTGCGCCCTGGCCCCCAAAGCCTGCGGTGCCATCTGCCTGTCTCGGCACTTCTGACTCCACAGAGCCTTTCCTACACCTGGGCTGCCTGCCGTGGGAAAGTGCAGGCGTGGGGTGAGGCAATGGCTTTGTCTTTCCAGGAAAAAATGAGCCCCTGGCCGAAGCAGCAGGCCCAGGCAGAGCCTTGAGCTTGAAGCCCAGTAGGTCTGTGGCCCTCAGGGCCAGAGCAATGCTTTCAAGGCAGGGAAGCGGCCTGCAAGCTGAGTGGGAGTGGGGGAGGGGAGGGAGACAGCTGAAGCCGAGTCCAGAAGGGCGGCGATGGAAGAGCTGCAGCTGGGTCAGAGCCTGGAGGGAGGGCGGGGCCTTCACTGAGGACCCCCCCCCCCTGAGGCCAGCCCTAGGCCCAGGCGGTCGCGCATGCGCCCTTGGCCTGTGCGGTGTGTGGGGGCTTGAACCCAAGCCCGCAGGGCTCCCGGAGCGGCCAGAGAAAGAAGGGCCCATGGAGAGGTAGGCGAGGTGGGCAGGGGGCGCCACCGTAATCTCCTCAGCTCCCTGAGGGAGAGAGACAGAGACAGAGACAGAGAGAGAGATCCCTGACCTCTGAGTCTCTGCCTCCACCGCTGGCTGGTGCCAACTCACGCGCCATCCCACTTCCAGCCATCACCCCCACGCCTGCCCGGGGCCAGCCCCACCACAGAGAGGCCGGTTGGTTCCTGCTCACCTCTGTGCCGTCCCTTCCCGACCTGACCCCAGTGCAGGGGATAAGCTTCAGACAAGTCTTTCCATGTCCCTCTGCATGACAATAGACTTCCTCCCCTCTCCCATTCCACAGGCCCACCCGGGACATCCACCTTTGTCATTAGCTCAGGAGAGGATGCAAGATGAGAATCTCTGCTATTGTGTGGGGAGACTCAGTTTCCCGGGTTTCCACCATGGACACATGTTCTTCAGCTGGGTCTGATTTTCTCCAGACAAGCTGTCTTGGGAAGGATTTGGCCAGCCCTAAGAACCTGAAGGGAAAGGGCGGAGGGGGGTTCTCTCTCTGCCCCCGACAGCCCCGAGCTGGGTCGGTCCCTCAGACCCGGCCAGGGGCAGCCCATCCCCCGGCGCCCTTCCCCGGGGCATCCAAGGGCAGGCTCGGCGCCAGCCCCACCCCGCTCGCCACTGCCCGACCATCGTCCTCCCTAGAGGGGCCTGGGAAGGACAGGGACCCGGGTGTGGGAGGCCTCCAGATCTCAGGCCTGGCACACCCTTTACCAGGCTGCTTCCTCCTCTGACGGGGGCCCAGCACACGCCCCAGGAGACTTGGCAGCCGCCCCCAGGGCTCTAGCTTCTGGAACTCGTCCCCTTGGAAGGGGCCTGGCCCAGGTGCCAGGTTCGGCTGGTCGGCCAGCCTCCTTTGGAGAAAGCAGGCAAGCCGAGCCAGGCTTGCAGTGGCCCTGGCGTGACACCTGCCACCTCAGGCAGAGGGCCTCCCGCGTGCCCTCCATGGCGGGTTTCTCCCCGGAGCCGTGGCCTGGGCACTAGGAAGGCCGGGCCTCCCCGACTCCCGGGAGGAGGGGCTAGCCCACTTGCGCCCTGGCCCCCAAAGCCTGCGGTGCCATCTGCCTGTCTCGGCACTTCTGACTCCACAGAGCCTTTCCTACACCTGGGCTGCCTGCCGTGGGAAAGTGCAGGCGTGGGGTGAGGCAATGGCTTTGTCTTTCCAGGAAAAAATGAGCCCCTGGCCGAAGCAGCAGGCCCAGGCAGAGCCTTGAGCTTGAAGCCCAGTAGGTCTGTGGCCCTCAGGGCCAGAGCAATGCTTTCAAGGCAGGGAAGCGGCCTGCAAGCTGAGTGGGAGTGGGGGAGGGGAGGGAGACAGCTGAAGCCGAGTCCAGAAGGGCGGCGATGGAAGAGCTGCAGCTGGGTCAGAGCCTGGAGGGAGGGCGGGGCCTTCACTGAGGACCCCCCCCCCCCCCGAGGCCAGCCCTAGGCCCAGGCGGTCGCGCATGCGCCCTTGGCCTGTGCGGTGTGTGGGGGCTTGAACCCAAGCCCGCAGGGCTCCCGGAGCGGCCAGAGAATGAAGGGCCCATGGAGAGGTAGGCGAGGTGGGCAGGGGGCGCCACCGTAATCTCCTCAGCTCCCTGAGGGAGAGAGACAGAGACAGAGACAGAGAGAGAGATCCCTGACCTCTGAGTCTCTGCCTCCACCGCTGGCTGGTGCCAACTCACGCGCCATCCCACTTCCAGCCATCACCCCCACGCCTGCCCCGGGGCCAGCCCCACCACAGAGAGGCCGGTTGGTTCCTGCTCACCTCTGTGCCGTCCCTTCCCGACCTGACCCCAGTGCAGGGGATAAGCTTCAGACAAGTCTTTCCATGTCCCTCTGCATGACAATAGACTTCCTCCCCTCTCCCATTCCACAGGCCCACCCGGGACATCCACCTTTGTCATTAGCTCAGGAGAGGATGCAAGATGAGAATCTCTGCTATTGTGTGGGGAGACTCAGTTTCCCGGGTTTCCCCCATGGACACATGTTCTTCAGCTGGGTCTGATTTTCTCCAGACAAGCTGTCTTGGGAAGGATTTGGCCAGCCCTAAGAACCTGAAGGGAAAGGGCGGAGGGGGGTTCTCTCTCTGCCCCCGACAGCCCCGAGCTGGGTCGGTCCCTCAGACCCGGCCAGGGGCAGCCCATCCCCCGGCGCCCTTCCCCGGGGCATCCAAGGGCAGGCTCGGCGCCAGCCCCACCCTGCTCGCCACTGCCCGACCATCGTCCTCCCTCCGGGGGCCTGGGCAGGACAGGGACCCGGCTGTGGGAGGCCTCCAGATCTCAGGCCTGGCACACCGTTTACCAGGCTGCTTCCTCCTCTGACGGGGGCCCAGCACACGCCCCAGGAGACTTGGCAGCCGCCCCCAGGGCTCTAGCCTCTGGAACTCGTCCCCTTGGAAGGGGCCTGGCCCAGGTGCCAGGTTCGGCTGGTCGGCCAGCCTCCTTTGGAGAAAGCAGGCAAGCCGAGCCAGGCTTGCAGTGGCCCTGGCGGGACACCTGCCACCTCAGGCAGAGGGCCTCCCGCGTGCCCTCCATGGCGGGTTTCTCCCCGGAGCCGTGGCCTGGGCACTAGGAAGGCCGGGCCTCCCCGACTCCCGGGAGGAGGGGCTAGCCCACTTGCGCCCTGGCCCCCAAAGCCTGCGGTGCCATCTGCCTGTCTCGGCACTTCTGACTCCACAGAGCCTTTCCTACACCTGGGCTGCCTGCCGTGGGAAAGTGCAGGCGTGGGGTGAGGCAATGGCTTTGTCTTTCCAGGAAAAAATGAGCCCCTGGCCGAAGCAGCAGGCCCAGGCAGAGCCTTGAGCTTGAAGCCCAGTAGGTCTGTGGCCCTCAGGGCCAGAGCAATGCTTTCAAGGCAGGGAAGCGGCCTGCAAGCTGAGTGGGAGTGGGGGAGGGGAGGGAGACAGCTGAAGCCGAGTCCAGAAGGGCGGCGATGGAAGAGCTGCAGCTGGGTCAGAGCCTGGAGGGAGGGCGGGGCCTTCACTGAGGACCCCCCCCCCCCCGAGGCCAGCCCTAGGCCGCGGCGGTCGCGCATGCGCCCTTGGCCTGTGCGGTGTGTGGGGGCTTGAACCCAAGCCCGCAGGGCTCCCGGAGCGGCCAGAGAAAGAAGGGCCCATGGAGAGGTAGGCGAGGTGGGCAGGGGGCGCCACCTTACTCTCCTCAGCTCCCTGAGGGAGAGAGAGAGAGACAGAGACAGAGAGAGAGATCCCTGACCTCTGAGTCTCTGCCTCCACCGCTGGCTGGTGCCAACTCACGCGCCATCCCACTTCCAGCCATCACCCCCACGCCTGCCCCGGGGCCAGCCCCACCACAGAGAGGCCGGTTGGTTCCTGCTCACCTCTGTGCCGTCCCTTCCCGACCTGACCCCAGTGCAGGGGATAAGCTTCAGACAAGTCTTTCCATGTCCCTCTGCATGACAATAGACTTCCTCCCCTCTCCCATTCCACAGGCCCACCCGGGACATCCACCTTTGTCATTAGCTCAGGAGAGGATGCAAGATGAGAATCTCTGCTATTGTGTGGGGAGACTCAGTTTCCCGGGTTTCCCCCATGGACACATGTTCTTCAGCTGGGTCTGATTTTCTCCAGACAAGCTGTCTTGGGAAGGATTTGGCCAGCCCTAAGAACCTGAAGGGAAAGGGCGGAGGGGGGTTCTCTCTCTGCCCCCGACAGCCCCGAGCTGGGTCGGTCCCTCAGACCCGGCCAGGGGCAGCCCATCCCCCGGCGCCCTTCCCCGGGGCATCCAAGGGCAGGCTCGGCGCCAGCCCCACCCCGCTCGCCACTGCCCGACCATCGTCCTCCCTAGAGGGGCCTGGGAAGGACAGGGACCCGGGTGTGGGAGGCCTCCAGATCTCAGGCCTGGCACACCGTTTACCAGGCTGCTTCCTCCTCTGACGGGGGCCCAGCACACGCCCCAGGAGACTTGGCAGCCGCCCCCAGGGCTCTAGCTTCTGGAACTCGTCCCCTTGGAAGGGGCCTGGCCCAGGTGCCAGGTTCGGCTGGTCGGCCAGCCTCCTTTGGAGAAAGCAGGCAAGCCGAGCCAGGCTTGCAGTGGCCCTGGCGTGACACCTGCCACCTCAGGCAGAGGGCCTCCCGCGTGCCCTCCATGGCGGGTTTCTCCCCGGAGCCGTGGCCTGGGCACTAGGAAGGCCGGGCCTCCCCGACTCCCGGGAGGAGGGGCTAGCCCACTTGCGCCCTGGCCCCCAAAGCCTGCGGTGCCATCTGCCTGTCTCGGCACTTCTGACTCCACAGAGCCTTTCCTACACCTGGGCTGCCTGCCGTGGGAAAGTGCAGGCGTGGGGTGAGGCAATGGCTTTGTCTTTCCAGGAAAAAATGAGCCCCTGGCCGAAGCAGCAGGCCCAGGCAGAGCCTTGAGCTTGAAGCCCAGTAGGTCTGTGGCCCTCAGGGCCAGAGCAATGCTTTCAAGGCAGGGAAGCGGCCTGCAAGCTGAGTGGGAGTGGGGGAGGGGAGGGAGACAGCTGAAGCCGAGTCCAGAAGGGCGGCGATGGAAGAGCTGCAGCTGGGTCAGAGCCTGGAGGGAGGGCGGGGCCTTCACTGAGGACCCCCCCCCTGAGGCCAGCCCTAGGCCCAGGCGGTCGCGCATGCGCCCTTGGCCTGTGCGGTGTGTGGGGGCTTGAACCCAAGCCCGCAGGGCTCCCGGAGCGGCCAGAGAAAGAAGGGCCCATGGAGAGGTAGGCGAGGTGGGCAGGGGGCGCCACCGTAATCTCCTCAGCTCCCTGAGGGAGAGAGACAGAGACAGAGACAGAGAGAGAGATCCCTGACCTCTGAGTCTCTGCCTCCACCGCTGGCTGGTGCCAACTCACGCGCCATCCCACTTCCAGCCATCACCCCCACGCCTGCCCCGGGGCCAGCCCCACCACAGAGAGGCCGGTTGGTTCCTGCTCACCTCTGTGCCGTCCCTTCCCGACCTGACCCCAGTGCAGGGGATAAGCTTCAGACAAGTCTTTCCATGTCCCTCTGCATGACAATAGACTTCCTCCCCTCTCCCATTCCACAGGCCCACCCGGGACATCCACCTTTGTCATTAGCTCAGGAGAGGATGCAAGATGAGAATCTCTGCTATTGTGTGGGGAGACTCAGTTTCCCGGGTTTCCCCCATGGACACATGTTCTTCAGCTGGGTCTGATTTTCTCCAGACAAGCTGTCTTGGGAAGGATTTGGCCAGCCCTAAGAACCTGAAGGGAAAGGGCGGAGGGGGGTTCTCTCTCTGCCCCCGACAGCCCCGAGCTGGGTCGGTCCCTCAGACCCGGCCAGGGGCAGCCCATCCCCCGGCGCCCTTCCCCGGGGCATCCAAGGGCAGGCTCGGCGCCAGCCCCACCCCGCTCGCCACTGCCCGACCATCGTCCTCCCTAGAGGGGCCTGGGAAGGACAGGGACCCGGGTGTGGGAGGCCTCCAGATCTCAGGCCTGGCACACCGTTTACCAGGCTGCTTCCTCCTCTGACGGGGGCCCAGCACACGCCCCAGGAGACTTGGCAGCCGCCCCCAGGGCTCTAGCTTCTGGAACTCGTCCCCTTGGAAGGGGCCTGGCCCAGGTGCCAGGTTCGGCTGGTCGGCCAGCCTCCTTTGGAGAAAGCAGGCAAGCCGAGCCAGGCTTGCAGTGGCCCTGGCGTGACACCTGCCACCTCAGGCAGAGGGCCTCCCGCGTGCCCTCCATGGCGGGTTTCTCCCCGGAGCCGTGGCCTGGGCACTAGGAAGGCCGGGCCTCCCCGACTCCCGGGAGGAGGGGCTAGCCCACTTGCGCCCTGGCCCCCAAAGCCTGCGGTGCCATCTGCCTGTCTCGGCACTTCTGACTCCACAGAGCCTTTCCTACACCTGGGCTGCCTGCCGTGGGAAAGTGCAGGCGTGGGGTGAGGCAATGGCTTTGTCTTTCCAGGAAAAAATGAGCCCCTGGCCGAAGCAGCAGGCCCAGGCAGAGCCTTGAGCTTGAAGCCCAGTAGGTCTGTGGCCCTCAGGGCCAGAGCAATGCTTTCAAGGCAGGGAAGCTGCCTGCAAGCTGAGTGGGAGTGGGGGAGGGGAGGGAGACAGCTGAAGCCGAGTCCAGAAGGGCGGCGATGGAAGAGCTGCAGCTGGGTCAGAGCCTGGAGGGAGGGCGGGGCCTTCACTGAGGACCCCCCCCCCCTGAGGCCAGCCCTAGGCCCAGGCGGTCGCGCATGCGCCCTTGGCCTGTGCGGTGTGTGGGGGCTTGAACCCAAGCCCGCAGGGCTCCCGGAGCGGCCAGAGAAAGAAGGGCCCATGGAGAGGTAGGCGAGGTGGGCAGGGGGCGCCACCGTAATCTCCTCAGCTCCCTGAGGGAGAGAGACAGAGACAGAGACAGAGAGAGAGATCCCTGACCTCTGAGTCTCTGCCTCCACCGCTGGCTGGTGCCAACTCACGCGCCATCCCACTTCCAGCCATCACCCCCACGCCTGCCCCGGGGCCAGCCCCACCACAGAGAGGCCGGTTGGTTCCTGCTCACCTCTGTGCCGTCCCTTCCCGACCTGACCCCAGTGCAGGGGATAAGCTTCAGACAAGTCTTTCCATGTCCCTCTGCATGACAATAGACTTCCTCCCCTCTCCCATTCCACAGGCCCACCCGGGACATCCACCTTTGTCATTAGCTCAGGAGAGGATGCAAGATGAGAATCTCTGCTATTGTGTGGGGAGACTCAGTTTCCCGGGTTTCCCCCATGGACACATGTTCTTCAGTTGGGTCTGATTTTCTCCAGACAAGCTGTCTTGGGAAGGATTTGGCCAGCCCTAAGAACCTGAAGGGAAAGGGCGGAGGGGGGTTCTCTCTCTGCCCCCGACAGCCCCGAGCTGGGTCGGTCCCTCAGACCCGGCCAGGGGCAGCCCATCCCCCGGCGCCCTTCCCCGGGGCATCCAAGGGCAGGCTCGGCGCCAGCCCCACCCCGCTCGCCACTGCCCGACCATCGTCCTCCCTCGGGGGCCTGGGCAGGACAGGGACCCGGCTGTGGGAGGCCTCCAGATCTCAGGCCTGGCACACCCTTTACCAGGCTGCTTCCTCCTCTGACGGGGGCCCAGCACACGCCCCAGGAGACTTGGCAGCCGCCCCCAGGGCTCTAGCCTCTGGAACTCGTCCCCTTGGAAGGGGCCTGGCCCAGGTGCCAGGTTCGGCTGGTCGGCCAGCCTCCTTTGGAGAAAGCAGGCAAGCCGAGCCAGGCTTGCAGTGGCCCTGGCGTGACACCTGCCACCTCAGGCAGAGGGCCTCCCGCGTGCCCTCCATGGCGGGGTTTCTCCCCGGAGCCGTCGCCTGGGCACTAGGAAGGCCGGGCCTCCCCGACTCCCGGGAGGAGGGGCTAGCCCACTTGCGCCCTGGCCCCCAAAGCCTGCGGTGCCATCTGCCTGTCTCGGCACTTCTGACTCCACAGAGCCTTTCCTACACCTGGGCTGCCTGCCGTGGGAAAGTGCAGGCGTGGGGTGAGGCAATGGCTTTGTCTTTCCAGGAAAAAATGAGCCCCTGGCCGAAGCAGCAGGCCCAGGCAGAGCCTTGAGCTTGAAGCCCAGTAGGTCTGTGGCCCTCAGGGCCAGAGCAATGCTTTCAAGGCAGGGAAGCGGCCTGCAAGCTGAGTGGGAGTGGGGGAGGGGAGGGAGACAGCTGAAGCCGAGTCCAGAAGGGCGGCGATGGAAGAGCTGCAGCTGGGTCAGAGCCTGGAGGGAGGGCGGGGCCTTCACTGAGGACCCCCCCCCCCCAGGCCAGCCCTAGGACCAGGCGGTCGCGCATGCGCCCTTGGCCTGTGCGGTGTGTGGGGGCTTGAACCCAAGCCCGCAGGGCTCCCGGAGCGGCCAGAGAAAGAAGGGCCCATGGAGAGGTAGGCGAGGTGGGCAGGGGGCGCCACCGTAATCTCCTCAGCTCCCTGAGGGAGAGAGACAGAGACAGAGACAGAGAGAGAGATCCCTGACCTCTGAGTCTCTGCCTCCACCGCTGGCTGGTGCCAACTCACGCGCCATCCCACTTCCAGCCATCACCCCCACGCCTGCCCCGGGGCCAGCCCCACCACAGAGAGGCCGGTTGGTTCCTGCTCACCTCTGTGCCGTCCCTTCCCGACCTGACCCCAGTGCAGGGGATAAGCTTCAGACAAGTCTTTCCATGTCCCTCTGCATGACAATAGACTTCCTCCCCTCTCCCATTCCACAGGCCCACCCGGGACATCCACCTTTGTCATTAGCTCAGGAGAGGATGCAAGATGAGAATCTCTGCTATTGTGTGGGGAGACTCAGTTTCCCGGGTTTCCCCCATGGACACATGTTCTTCAGCTGGGTCTGATTTTCTCCAGACAAGCTGTCTTGGGAAGGATTTGGCCAGCCCTAAGAACCTGAAGGGAAAGGGCGGAGGGGGGTTCTCTCTCTGCCCCCGACAGCCCCGAGCTGGGTCGGTCCCTCAGACCCGGCCAGGGGCAGCCCATCCCCCGGCGCCCTTCCCCGGGGCATCCAAGGGCAGGCTCGGCGCCAGCCCCACCCTGCTCGCCACTGCCCGACCATCGTCCTCCCTCGGGGGGCCTGGGCAGGACAGGGACCCGGCTGTGGGAGGCCTCCAGATCTCAGGCATGGCACACCGTTTACCAGGCTGCTTCCTCCTCTGACGGGGGCCCAGCACACGCCCCAGGAGACTTGGCAGCCGCCCCCAGGGCTCTAGCCTCTGGAACTCGTCCCCTTGGAAGGGGCCTGGCCCAGGTGCCAGGTTCGGCTGGTCGGCCAGCCTCCTTTGGAGAAAGCAGGCAAGCCGAGCCAGGCTTGCAGTGGCCCTGGCGGGACACCTGCCACCTCAGGCAGAGGGCCTCCCGCGTGCCCTCCATGGCGGGTTTCTCCCCGGAGCCGTGGCCTGGGCACTAGGAAGGCCGGGCCTCCCCGACTCCCGGGAGGAGGGGCTAGCCCACTTGCGCCCTGGCCCCCAAACCCTCTGGTGCCATCTGCCTGTCTTGGCACTTGTGACTCCACAGAGCCTTTCCTACATCTGGGCTGCCTGCCGTGGCAAAGTGCAGGCGTGGGGTGAGGCCATGGCTTTGTCTTTCCAGGAAAAAATGAGCCCCTGGCCGAAGCAGCAGGCCCAGGCAGAGCCTTGAGCTTGAAGCCCAGTAGGTCTGTGGCCCTCAGGGCCAGAGCCATGCTTTCAAGGCAGGGAAGCGGCCTGCAAGCTGAGTGGGAGTGGGGGAGGGGAGGGAGACAGCTGAAGCCGAGTCCAGAAGGGCGGCGATGGAAGAGCTGCAGCTGGGTCAGAGCCTGGAGGGAGGGCGGGGCCTTCACTGAGGACCCCCCCCCCCCGAGGCCAGCCCTAGGCCGCGGCGGTCGCGCATGCGCCCTTGGCCTGTGCGGTGTGTGGGGGCTTGAACCCAAGCCCGCAGGGCTCCCGGAGCGGCCAGAGAAAGAAGGGCCCATGGAGAGGTAGGCGAGGTGGGCAGGGGGCGCCACCTTACTCTCCTCAGCTCCCTGAGGGAGAGAGACAGAGACAGAGACAGAGAGAGAGATCCCTGACCTCTGAGTCTCTGCCTCCACCGCTGGCTGGTGCCAACTCACGCGCCATCCCACTTCCAGCCATCACCCCCACGCCTGCCCCGGGGCCAGCCCCACCACAGAGAGGCCGGTTGGTTCCTGCTCACCTCTGTGCCGTCCCTTCCCGACCTGACCCCAGTGCAGGGGATAAGCTTCAGACAAGTCTTTCCATGTCCCTCTGCATGACAATAGACTTCCTCCCCTCTCCCATTCCACAGGCCCACCCGGGACATCCACCTTTGTCATTAGCTCAGGAGAGGATGCAAGATGAGAATCTCTGCTATTGTGTGGGGAGACTCAGTTTCCCGGGTTTCCCCCATGGACACATGTTCTTCAGCTGGGTCTGATTTTCTCCAGACAAGCTGTCTTGGGAAGGATTTGGCCAGCCCTAAGAACCTGAAGGGAAAGGGCGGAGGGGGGTTCTCTCTCTGCCCCCGACAGCCCCGAGCTGGGTCGGTCCCTCAGACCCGGCCAGGGGCAGCCCATCCCCCGGCGCCCTTCCCCGGGGCATCCAAGGGCAGGCTCGGCGCCAGCCCCACCCTGCTCGCCACTGCCCGACCATCGTCCTCCCTCGGGGGGCCTGGGCAGGACAGGGACCCGGCTGTGGGAGGCCTCCAGATCTCAGGCCTGGCACACCGTTTACCAGGCTGCTTCCTCCTCTGACGGGGGCCCAGCACACGCCCCAGGAGACTTGGCAGCCGCCCCCAGGGCTCTAGCCTCTGGAACTCGTCCCCTTGGAAGGGGCCTGGCCCAGGTGCCAGGTTCGGCTGGTCGGCCAGCCTCCTTTGGAGAAAGCAGGCAAGCCGAGCCAGGCTTGCAGTGGCCCTGGCGGGACACCTGCCACCTCAGGCAGAGGGCCTCCCGCGTGCCCTCCATGGCGGGTTTCTCCCCGGAGCCGTGGCCTGGGCACTAGGAAGGCCGGGCCTCCCCGACTCCCGGGAGGAGGGGCTAGCCCACTTGCGCCCTGGCCCCCAAACCCTCTGGTGCCATCTGCCTGTCTTGGCACTTCTGACTCCACAGAGCCTTTCCTACATCTGGGCTGCCTGCCGTGGCAAAGTGCAGGCGTGGGGTGAGGCCATGGCTTTGTCTTTCCAGGAAAAAATGAGCCCCTGGCCGAAGCAGCAGGCCCAGGCAGAGCCTTGAGCTTGAAGCCCAGTAGGTCTGTGGCCCTCAGGGCCAGAGCCATGCTTTCAAGGCAGGGAAGCGGCCTGCAAGCTGAGTGGGAGTGGTGGAGGGGAGGGAGACAGCTGAAGCCGAGTCTAGAAGGGCGGCGATGGAAGAGCTGCAGCTGGGTCAGAGCCTGGAGGGAGGGCGGGGCCTTCACTGAGGACCCCCCCCCCCGAGGCCAGCCCTAGGCCGCGGCGGTCGCGCATGCGCCCTTGGCCTGTGCGGTGTGTGGGGGCTTGAACCCAAGCCCGCAGGGCTCCCGGAGCGGCCAGAGAAAGAAGGGCCCATGGAGAGGTAGGCGAGGTGGGCAGGGGGCGCCACCGTAATCTCCTCAGCTCCCTGAGGGAGAGAGACAGAGACAGAGACAGAGAGAGAGATCCCTGACCTCTGAGTCTCTGCCTCCACCGCTGGCTGGTGCCAACTCACGCGCCATCCCACTTCCAGCCATCACCCCCACGCCTGCCCCGGGGCCAGCCCCACCACAGAGAGGCCGGTTGGTTCCTGCTCACCTCTGTGCCGTCCCTTCCCGACCTGACCCCAGTGCAGGGGATAAGCTTCAGACAAGTCTTTCCATGTCCCTCTGCATGACAATAGACTTCCTCCCCTCTCCCATTCCACAGGCCCACCCGGGACATCCACCTTTGTCATTAGCTCAGGAGAGGATGCAAGATGAGAATCTCTGCTATTGTGTGGGGAGACTCAGTTTCCCGGGTTTCCCCCATGCACATGTTCTTCAGCTGGGTCTGATTTTCTCCAGACAAGCTGTCTTGGGAAGGATTTGGCCAGCCCTAAGAACCTGAAGGGAAAGGGCGGAGGGGGGTTCTCTCTCTGCCCCCGACAGCCCCGAGCTGGGTCGGTCCCTCAGACCCGGCCAGGGGCAGCCCATCCCCCGGCGCCCTTCCCCGGGGCATCCAAGGGCAGGCTCGGCGCCAGCCCCACCCTGCTCGCCACTGCCCGACCATCGTCCTCCCTCGGGGGGCCTGGGCAGGACAGGGACCCGGCTGTGGGAGGCCTCCAGATCTCAGGCCTGGCACACCGTTTACCAGGCTGCTTCCTCCTCTGACGGGGGCCCAGCACACGCCCCAGGAGACTTGGCAGCCGCCCCCAGGGCTCTAGCCTCTGGAACTCGTCCCCTTGGAAGGGGCCTGGCCCAGGTGCCAGGTTCGGCTGGTCGGCCAGCCTCCTTTGGAGAAAGCAGGCAAGCCGAGCCAGGCTTGCAGTGGCCCTGGCGGGACACCTGCCACCTCAGGCAGAGGGCCTCCCGCGTGCCCTCCATGGCGGGTTTCTCCCCGGAGCCGTGGCCTGGGCACTAGGAAGGCCGGGCCTCCCCGACTCCCGGGAGGAGGGGCTAGCCCACTTGCGCCCTGGCCCCCAAACCCTCTGGTGCCATCTGCCTGTCTTGGCACTTCTGACTCCACAGAGCCTTTCCTACATCTGGGCTTCCTGCCGTGGCAAAGTGCAGGCGTGGGGTGAGGCCATGGCTTTGTCTTTCCAGGAAAAAATGAGCCCCTGGCCGAAGCAGCAGGCCCAGGCAGAGCCTTGAGCTTGAAGCCCAGTAGGTCTGTGGCCCTCAGGGCCAGAGCCATGCTTTCAAGGCAGGGAAGCGGCCTGCAAGCTGAGTGGGAGTGGTGGAGGGGAGGGAGACAGCTGAAGCCGAGTCTAGAAGGGCGGCGATGGAAGAGCTGCAGCTGTGTCAGAGCCTGGAGGGAGGGCGGGGCCTTCACTGAGGACCCCCCCCCCGAGGCCAGCCCTAGGCCGCGGCGGTCGCGCATGCGCCCTTGGCCTGTGCGGTGTGTGGGGGCTTGAACCCAAGCCCGCAGGGCTCCCGGAGCGGCCAGAGAAAGAAGGGCCCATGGAGAGGTAGGCGAGGTGGGCAGGGGGCGCCACCTTACTCTCCTCAGCTCCCTGAGGGAGAGAGAGAGAGACAGAGACAGAGAGAGAGATCCCTGACCTCTGAGTCTCTGCCTCCACCGCTGGCTGGTGCCAACTCACGCGCCATCCCACTTCCAGCCATCACCCCCACGCCTGCCCCGGGGCCAGCCCCACCACAGAGAGGCCGGTTGGTTCCTGCTCACCTCTGTGCCGTCCCTTCCCAACCTGACCCCAGTGCAGGGGATAAGCTTCAGACAAGTCTTTCCATGTCCCTCTGCATGACAATAGACTTCCTCCCCTCTCCCATTCCACAGGCCCACCCGGGACATCCACCTTTGTCATTAGCTCAGGAGAGGATGCAAGATGAGAATCTCTGCTATTGTGTGGGGAGACTCAGTTTCCCGGGTTTCCCCCATGGACACATGTTCTTCAGCTGGGTCTGATTTTCTCCAGACAAGCTGTCTTGGGAAGGATTTGGCCAGCCCTAAGAACCTGAAGGGAAAGGGCGGAGGGGGGTTCTCTCTCTGCCCCCGACAGCCCCGAGCTGGGTCGGTCCCTCAGACCCGGCCAGGGGCAGCCCATCCCCCGGCGCCCTTCCCCGGGGCATCCAAGGGCAGGCTCGGCGCCAGCCCCACCCTGCTCGCCACTGCCCGACCATCATCCTCCCTCGGGGGGCCTGGGCAGGACAGGGACCCGGCTGTGGGAGGCCTCCAGATCTCAGGCCTGGCACACCGTTTACCAGGCTGCTTCCTCCTCTGACGGGGGCCCAGCACACGCCCCAGGAGACTTGGCAGCCGCCCCCAGGGCTCTAGCCTCTGGAACTCGTCCCCTTGGAAGGGGCCTGGCCCAGGTGCCAGGTTCGGCTGGTCGGCCAGCCTCCTTTGGAGAAAGCAGGCAAGCCGAGCCAGGCTTGCAGTGGCCCTGGCGGGACACCTGCCACCTCAGGCAGAGGGCCTCCCGCGTGCCCTCCATGGCGGGTTTCTCCCCGGAGCCGTGGCCTGGGCACTAGGAAGGCCGGGCCTCCCCGACTCCCGGGAGGAGGGGCTAGCCCACTTGCGCCCTGGCCCCCAAACCCTCTGGTGCCATCTGCCTGTCTTGGCACTTCTGACTCCACAGAGCCTTTCCTACATCTGGGCTGCCTGCCGTGGCAAAGTGCAGGCGTGGGGTGAGGCCATGGCTTTGTCTTTCCAGGAAAAAATGAGCCCCTGGCCGAAGCAGCAGGCCCAGGCAGAGCCTTGAGCTTGAAGCCCAGTAGGTCTGTGGCCCTCAGGGCCAGAGCCATGCTTTCAAGGCAGGGAAGCGGCCTGCAAGCTGAGTGGGAGTGGTGGAGGGGAGGGAGACAGCTGAAGCCGAGTCCAGAAGGGCGGCGATGGAAGAGCTGCAGCTGGGTCAGAGCCTGGAGGGAGGGCGGGGCCTTCACTGAGGACCCCCCCCCCCGAGGCCAGCCCTAGGCCGCGGCGGTCGCGCATGCGCCCTTGGCCTGTGCGGTGTGTGGGGGCTTGAACCCAAGCCCGCAGGGCTCCCGGAGCGGCCAGAGAAAGAAGGGCCCATGGAGAGGTAGGCGAGGTGGGCAGGGGGCGCCACCTTACTCTCCTCAGCTCCCTGAGGGAGAGAGAGAGAGACAGAGACAGAGAGAGAGATCCCTGACCTCTGAGTCTCTGCCTCCACCGCTGGCTGGTGCCAACTCACGCGCCATCCCACTTCCAGCCATCACCCCCACGCCTGCCCCGGGGCCAGCCCCACCACAGAGAGGCCGGTTGGTTCCTGCTCACCTCTGTGCCGTCCCTTCCCAACCTGACCCCAGTGCAGGGGATAAGCTTCAGACAAGTCTTTCCATGTCCCTCTGCATGACAATAGACTTCCTCCCCTCTCCCATTCCACAGGCCCACCCGGGACATCCACCTTTGTCATTAGCTCAGGAGAGGATGCAAGATGAGAATCTCTGCTATTGTGTGGGGAGACTCAGTTTCCCGGGTTTCCCCCATGGACACATGTTCTTCAGCTGGGTCTGATTTTCTCCAGACAAGCTGTCTTGGGAAGGATTTGGCCAGCCCTAAGAACCTGAAGGGAAAGGGCGGAGGGGGGTTCTCTCTCTGCCCCCGACAGCCCCGAGCTGGGTCGGTCCCTCAGACCCGGCCAGGGGCAGCCCATCCCCCGGCGCCCTTCCCCGGGGCATCCAAGGGCAGGCTCGGCGCCAGCCCCACCCTGCTCGCCACTGCCCGACCATCGTCCTCCCTCGGGGGGCCTGGGCAGGACAGGGACCCGGCTGTGGGAGGCCTCCAGATCTCAGGCCTGGCACACCGTTTACCAGGCTGCTTCCTCCTCTGACGGGGGCCCAGCACACGCCCCAGGAGACTTGGCAGCCGCCCCCAGGGCTCTAGCCTCTGGAACTCGTCCCCTTGGAAGGGGCCTGGCCCAGGTGCCAGGTTCGGCTGGTCGGCCAGCCTCCTTTGGAGAAAGCAGGCAAGCCGAGCCAGGCTTGCAGTGGCCCTGGCGGGACACCTGCCACCTCAGGCAGAGGGCCTCCCGCGTGCCCTCCATGGCGGGTTTCTCCCCGGAGCCGTGGCCTGGGCACTAGGAAGGCCGGGCCTCCCCGACTCCCGGGAGGAGGGGCTAGCCCACTTGCGCCCTGGCCCCCAAACCCTCTGGTGCCATCTGCCTGTCTCGGCACTTCTGACTCCACAGAGCCTTTCCTACATCTGGGCTGCCTGCCGTGGCAAAGTGCAGGCGTGGGGTGAGGCCATGGCTTTGTCTTTCCAGGAAAAAATGAGCCCCTGGCCGAAGCAGCAGGCCCAGGCAGAGCCTTGAGCTTGAAGCCCAGTAGGTCTGTGGCCCTCAGGGCCAGAGCCATGCTTTCAAGGCAGGGAAGCGGCCTGCAAGCTGAGTGGGAGTGGGGGAGGGGAGGGAGACAGCTGAAGCCAAGTCCAGAAGGGCGGCGATGGAAGAGCTGCAGCTGGGTCAGAGCCTGGAGGGAGGGCGGGGCCTTCACTGAGGACCCCCCCCCCCCGAGGCCAGCCCTAGGCCGCGGCGGTCGCGCATGCGCCCTTGGCCTGTGCGGTGTGTGGGGGCTTGAACCCAAGCCCGCAGGGCTCCCGGAGCGGCCAGAGAAAGAAGGGCCCATGGAGAGGTAGGCGAGGTGGGCAGGGGGCGCCACCTTACTCTCCTCAGCTCCCTGAGGGAGAGAGAGAGAGACAGAGACAGAGAGAGAGATCCCTGACCTCTGAGTCTCTGCCTCCACCGCTGGCTGGTGCCAACTCACGCGCCATCCCACTTCCAGCCATCACCCCCACGCCTGCCCCGGGGCCAGCCCCACCACAGAGAGGCCGGTTGGTTCCTGCTCACCTCTGTGCCGTCCCTTCCCAACCTGACCCCAGTGCAGGGGATAAGCTTCAGACAAGTCTTTCCATGTCCCTCTGCATGACAATAGACTTCCTCCCCTCTCCCATTCCACAGGCCCACCCGGGACATCCACCTTTGTCATTAGCTCAGGAGAGGATGCAAGATGAGAATCTCTGCTATTGTGTGGGGAGACTCAGTTTCCCGGGTTTCCCCCATGGACACATGTTCTTCAGCTGGGTCTGATTTTCTCCAGACAAGCTGTCTTGGGAAGGATTTGGCCAGCCCTAAGAACCTGAAGGGAAAGGGCGGAGGGGGGTTCTCTCTCTGCCCCCGACTGCCCCGAGCTGGGTCGGTCCCTCAGACCCGGCCAGGGGCAGCCCATCCCCCGGCGCCCTTCCCCGGGGCATCCAAGGGCAGGCTCGGCGCCAGCCCCACCCCGCTCGCCACTGCCCGACCATCGTCCTCCCTCGGGGGCCTGGGCAGGACAGGGACCCGGCTGTGGGAGGCCTCCAGATCTCAGGCCTGGCACACCCTTTACCAGGCTGCTTCCTCCTCTGACGGGGGCCCAGCACACGCCCCAGGAGACTTGGCAGCCGCCCCCAGGGCTCTAGCCTCTGGAACTCGTCCCCTTGGAAGGGGCCTGGCCCAGGTGCCAGGTTCGGCTGGTCGGCCAGCCTCCTTTGGAGAAAGCAGGCAAGCCGAGCCAGGCTTGCAGTGGCCCTGGCGTGACACCTGCCACCTCAGGCAGAGGGCCTCCCGCGTGCCCTCCATGGCGGGTTTCTCCCCGGAGCCGTCGCCTGGGCACTAGGAAGGCCGGGTCTCCCCGACTCCCGGGAGGAGGGGCTAGCCCACTTGCGCCCTGGCCCCCAAAGCCTGCGGTGCCATCTGCCTGTCTCGGCACTTCTGACTCCACAGAGCCTTTCCTACACCTGGGCTGGCTGCCGTGGGAAAGTGCAGGCGTGGGGTGAGGCAATGGCTTTGTCTTTCCAGGAAAAAATGAGCCCCTGGCCGAAGCAGCAGGCCCAGGCAGAGCCTTGAGCTTGAAGCCCAGTAGGTCTGTGGCCCTCAGGGCCAGAGCAATGCTTTCAAGGCAGGGAAGCGGCCTGCAAGCTGAGTGGGAGTGGGGGAGGGGAGGGAGACAGCTGAAGCCGAGTCCAGAAGGGCGGCGATGGAAGAGCTGCAGCTGGGTCAGAGCCTGGAGGGAGGGCGGGGCCTTCACTGAGGACCCCCCCCCCCCCGAGGCCAGCCCTAGGCCCAGGCGGTCGCGCATGCGCCCTTGGCCTGTGCGGTGTGTGGGGGCTTGAACCCAAGCCCGCAGGGCTCCCGGAGCGGCCAGAGAAAGAAGGGCCCATGGAGAGGTAGGCGAGGTGGGCAGGGGGCGCCACCGTAATCTCCTCAGCTCCCTGAGGGAGAGAGACAGAGACAGAGACAGAGAGAGAGATCCCTGACCTCTGAGTCTCTGCCTCCACCGCTGGCTGGTGCCAACTCACGCGCCATCCCACTTCCAGCCATCACCCCCACGCCTGCCCCGGGGCCAGCCCCACCACAGAGAGGCCGGTTGGTTCCTGCTCACCTCTGTGCCGTCCCTTCCCGACCTGACCCCAGTGCAGGGGATAAGCTTCAGACAAGTCTTTCCATGTCCCTCTGCATGACAATAGACTTCCTCCCCTCTCCCATTCCACAGGCCCACCCGGGACATCCACCTTTGTCATTAGCTCAGGAGAGGATGCAAGATGAGAATCTCTGCTATTGTGTGGGGAGACTCAGTTTCCCGGGTTTCCCCCATGGACACATGTTCTTCAGCTGGGTCTGATTTTCTCCAGACAAGCTGTCTTGGGAAGGATTTGGCCAGCCCTAAGAACCTGAAGGGAAAGGGCGGAGGGGGGTTCTCTCTCTGCCCCCGACAGCCCCGAGCTGGGTCGGTCCCTCAGACCCGGCCAGGGGCAGCCCATCCCCCGGCGCCCTTCCCCGGGGCATCCAAGGGCAGGCTCGGCGCCAGCCCCACCCTGCTCGCCACTGCCCGACCATCGTCCTCCCTCGGGGGGCCTGGGCAGGACAGGGACCCGGCTGTGGGAGGCCTCCAGATCTCAGGCCTGGCACACCGTTTACCAGGCTGCTTCCTCCTCTGACGGGGGCCCAGCACACGCCCCAGGAGACTTGGCAGCCGCCCCCAGGGCTCTAGCCTCTGGAACTCGTCCCCTTGGAAGGGGCCTGGCCCAGGTGCCAGGTTCGGCTGGTCGGCCAGCCTCCTTTGGAGAAAGCAGGCAAGCCGAGCCAGGCTTGCAGTGGCCCTGGCGGGACACCTGCCACCTCAGGCAGAGGGCCTCCCGCGTGCCCTCCATGGCGGGTTTCTCCCCGGAGCCGTGGCCTGGGCACTAGGAAGGCCGGGCCTCCCCGACTCCCGGGAGGAGGGGCTAGCCCACTTGCGCCCTGGCCCCCAAACCCTCTGGTGCCATCTGCCTGTCTTGGCACTTCTGACTCCACAGAGCCTTTCCTACATCTGGGCTGCCTGCCGTGGCAAAGTGCAGGCGTGGGGTGAGGACATGGCTTTGTCTTTCCAGGAAAAAATGAGCCCCTGGCCGAAGCAGCAGGCCCAGGCAGAGCCTTGAGCTTGAAGCCCAGTAGGTCTGTGGCCCTCAGGGCCAGAGCCATGCTTTCAAGGCAGGGAAGCGGCCTGCAAGCTGAGTGGGAGTGGGGGAGGGGAGGGAGACAGCTGAAGCCGAGTCCAGAAGGGCGGCGATGGAAGAGCTGCAGCTGGGTCAGAGCCTGGAGGGAGGGCGGGGCCTTCACTGAGGACCCCCCCCCCGAGGCCAGCCCTAGGCCGCGGCGGTCGCGCATGCGCCCTTGGCCTGTGCGGTGTGTGGGGGCTTGAACCCAAGCCCGCAGGGCTCCCGGAGCGGCCAGAGAAAGAAGGGCCCATGGAGAGGTAGGCGAGGTGGGCAGGGGGCGCCACCTTACTCTCCTCAGCTCCCTGAGGGAGAGAGAGAGAGACAGAGACAGAGAGAGAGATCCCTGACCTCTGAGTCTCTGCCTCCACCGCTGGCTGGTGCCAACTCACGCGCCATCCCACTTCCAGCCATCACCCCCACGCCTGCCCCGGGGCCAGCCCCACCACAGAGAGGCCGGTTGGTTCCTGCTCACCTCTGTGCCGTCCCTTCCCGACCTGACCCCAGTGCAGGGGATAAGCTTCAGACAAGTCTTTCCATGTCCCTCTGCATGACAATAGACTTCCTCCCCTCTCCCATTCCACAGGCCCACCCGGGACATCCACCTTTGTCATTAGCTCAGGAGAGGATGCAAGATGAGAATCTCTGCTATTGTGTGGGGAGACTCAGTTTCCCGGGTTTCCCCCATGGACACATGTTCTTCAGCTGGGTCTGATTTTCTCCAGACAAGCTGTCTTGGGAAGGATTTGGCCAGCCCTAAGAACCTGAAGGGAAAGGGCGGAGGGGGGTTCTCTCTCTGCCCCCGACAGCCCCGAGCTGGGTCGGTCCCTCAGACCCGGCCAGGGGCAGCCCATCCCCCGGCGCCCTTCCCCGGGGCATCCAAGGGCAGGCTCGGCGCCAGCCCCACCCCGCTCGCCACTGCCCGACCATCGTCCTCCCTCGGGGGGCCTGGGCAGGACAGGGACCCGGCTGTGGGAGGCCTCCAGATCTCAGGCCTGGCACACCCTTTACCAGGCTGCTTCCTCCTCTGACGGGGGCCCAGCACACGCCCCAGGAGACTTGGCAGCCGCCCCCAGGGCTCTAGCCTCTGGAACTCGTCCCCTTGGAAGGGGCCTGGCCCAGGTGCCAGGTTCGGCTGGTCGGCCAGCCTCCTTTGGAGAAAGCAGGCAAGCCGAGCCAGGCTTGCTGTGGCCCTGGCGTGACACCTGCCACCTCAGGCAGAGGGCCTCCCGCGTGCCCTCCATGGCGGGTTTCTCCCCGGAGCCGTGGCCTGGGCACTAGGAAGGCCGGGCCTCCCCGACTCCCGGGAGGAGGGGCTAGCCCACTTGCGCCCTGGCCCCCAAAGCCTGCGGTGCCATCTGCCTGTCTCGGCACTTCTGACTCCACAGAGCCTTTCCTACACCTGGGCTGCCTGCCGTGGGAAAGTGCAGGCGTGGGGTGAGGCAATGGCTTTGTCTTTCCAGGAAAAAATGAGCCCCTGGCCGAAGCAGCAGGCCCAGGCAGAGCCTTGAGCTTGAAGCCCAGTAGGTCTGTGGCCCTCAGGGCCAGAGCAATGCTTTCAAGGCAGGGAAGCGGCCTGCAAGCTGAGTGGGAGTGGGGGAGGGGAGGGAGACAGCTGAAGCCGAGTCCAGAAGGGCGGCGATGGAAGAGCTGCAGCTGGGTCAGAGCCTGGAGGGAGGGCGGGGCCTTCACTGAGGACCCCCCCCCCCGAGGCCAGCCCTAGGCCCAGGCGGTCGCGCATGCGCCCTTGGCCTGTGCGGTGTGTGGGGGCTTGAACCCAAGCCCGCAGGGCTCCCGGAGCGGCCAGAGAAAGAAGGGCCCATGGAGAGGTAGGCGAGGTGGGCAGGGGGCGCCACCGTAATCTCCTCAGCTCCCTGAGGGAGAGAGACAGAGACAGAGACAGAGAGAGAGATCCCTGACCTCTGAGTCTCTGCCTCCACCGCTGGCTGGTGCCAACTCACGCGCCATCCCACTTCCAGCCATCACCCCCACGCCTGCCCCGGGGCCAGCCCCACCACAGAGAGGCCGGTTGGTTCCTGCTCACCTCTGTGCCGTCCCTTCCCGACCTGACCCCAGTGCAGGGGATAAGCTTCAGACAAGTCTTTCCATGTCCCTCTGCATGACAATAGACTTCCTCCCCTCTCCCATTCCACAGGCCCACCCGGGACATCCACCTTTGTCATTAGCTCAGGAGAGGATGCAAGATGAGAATCTCTGCTATTGTGTGGGGAGACTCAGTTTCCCGGGTTTCCCCCATGGACACATGTTCTTCAGCTGGGTCTGATTTTCTCCAGACAAGCTGTCTTGGGAAGGATTTGGCCAGCCCTAAGAACCTGAAGGGAAAGGGCGGAGGGGGGTTCTCTCTCTGCCCCCGACAGCCCCGAGCTGGGTCGGTCCCTCAGACCCGGCCAGGGGCAGCCCATCCCCCGGCGCCCTTCCCCGGGGCATCCAAGGGCAGGCTCGGCGCCAGCCCCACCCTGCTCGCCACTGCCCGACCATCGTCCTCCCTCGGGGGGCCTGGGCAGGACAGGGACCCGGCTGTGGGAGGCCTCCAGATCTCAGGCCTGGCACACCGTTTACCAGGCTGCTTCCTCCTCTGACGGGGGCCCAGCACACGCCCCAGGAGACTTGGCAGCCGCCCCCAGGGCTCTAGCCTCTGGAACTCGTCCCCTTGGAAGGGGCCTGGCCCAAGTGCCAGGTTCGGCTGGTCGGCCAGCCTCCTTTGGAGAAAGCAGGCAAGCCGAGCCAGGCTTGCAGTGGCCCTGGCGGGACACCTGCCACCTCAGGCAGAGGGCCTCCCGCGTGCCCTCCATGGCGGGTTTCTCCCCGGAGCCGTGGCCTGGGCACTAGGAAGGCCGGGCCTCCCCGACTCCCGGGAGGAGGGGCTAGCCCACTTGCGCCCTGGCCCCCAAACCCTCTGGTGCCATCTGCCTGTCTTGGCACTTCTGACTCCACAGAGCCTTTCCTACATCTGGGCTGCCTGCCGTGGCAAAGTGCAGGCGTGGGGTGAGGACATGGCTTTGTCTTTCCAGGAAAAAATGAGCCCCTGGCCGAAGCAGCAGGCCCAGGCAGAGCCTTGAGCTTGAAGCCCAGTAGGTCTGTGGCCCTCAGGGCCAGAGCCATGCTTTCAAGGCAGGGAAGCGGCCTGCAAGCTGAGTGGGAGTGGGGGAGGGGAGGGAGACAGCTGAAGCCGAGTCCAGAAGGGCGGCGATGGAAGAGCTGCAGCTGGGTCAGAGCCTGGAGGGAGGGCGGGGCCTTCACTGAGGACCCCCCCCCCCCCGAGGCCAGCCCTAGGCCGCGGCGGTCGCGCATGCGCCCTTGGCCTGTGCGGTGTGTGGGGGCTTGAACCCAAGCCCGCAGGGCTCCCGGAGCGGCCAGAGAAAGAAGGGCCCATGGAGAGGTAGGCGAGGTGGGCAGGGGGCGCCACCTTACTCTCCTCAGCTCCCTGAGGGAGAGAGAGAGAGACAGAGACAGAGAGAGAGATCCCTGACCTCTGAGTCTCTGCCTCCACCGCTGGCTGGTGCCAACTCACGCGCCATCCCACTTCCAGCCATCACCCCCACGCCTGCCCCGGGGCCAGCCCCACCACAGAGAGGCCGGTTGGTTCCTGCTCACCTCTGTGCCGTCCCTTCCCGACCTGACCCCAGTGCAGGGGATAAGCTTCAGACAAGTCTTTCCATGTCCCTCTGCATGACAATAGACTTCCTCCCCTCTCCCATTCCACAGGCCCACCCGGGACATCCACCTTTGTCATTAGCTCAGGAGAGGATGCAAGATGAGAATCTCTGCTATTGTGTGGGGAGACTCAGTTTCCCGGGTTTCCCCCATGGACACATGTTCTTCAGCTGGGTCTGATTTTCTCCAGACAAGCTGTCTTGGGAAGGATTTGGCCAGCCCTAAGAACCTGAAGGGAAAGGGCGGAGGGGGGTTCTCTCTCTGCCCCCGACAGCCCCGAGCTGGGTCGGTCCCTCAGACCCGGCCAGGGGCAGCCCATCCCCCGGCGCCCTTCCCCGGGGCATCCAAGGGCAGGCTCGGCGCCAGCCCCACCCCGCTCGCCACTGCCCGACCATCGTCCTCCCTCGGGGGGCCTGGGCAGGACAGGGACCCGGCTGTGGGAGGCCTCCAGATCTCAGGCCTGGCACACCCTTTACCAGGCTGCTTCCTCCTCTGACGGGGGCCCAGCACACGCCCCAGGAGACTTGGCAGCCGCCCCCAGGGCTCTAGCCTCTGGAACTCGTCCCCTTGGAAGGGGCCTGGCCCAGGTGCCAGGTTCGGCTGGTCGGCCAGCCTCCTTTGGAGAAAGCAGGCAAGCCGAGCCAGGCTTGCAGTGGCCCTGGCGGGACACCTGCCACCTCAGGCAGAGGGCCTCCCGCGTGCCCTCCATGGCGGGTTTCTCCCCGGAGCCGTGGCCTGGGCACTAGGAAGGCCGGGCCTCCCCGACTCCCGGGAGGAGGGGCTAGCCCACTTGCGCCCTGGCCCCCAAAGCCTGCGGTGCCATCTGCCTGTCTCGGCACTTCTGACTCCACAGAGCCTTTCCTACACCTGGGCTGCCTGCCGTGGGAAAGTGCAGGCGTGGGGTGAGGCAATGGCTTTGTCTTTCCAGGAAAAAATGAGCCCCTGGCCGAAGCAACAGGCCCAGGCAGAGCCTTGAGCTTGAAGCCCAGTAGGTCTGTGGCCCTCAGGGCCAGAGCAATGCTTTCAAGGCAGGGAAGCGGCCTGCAAGCTGAGTGGGAGTGGGGGAGGGGAGGGAGACAGCTGAAGCCGAGTCCAGAAGGGCGGCGATGGAAGAGCTGCAGCTGGGTCAGAGCCTGGAGGGAGGGCGGGGCCTTCACTGAGGACCCCCCCCCCCCCGAGGCCAGCCCTAGGCCCAGGCGGTCGCGCATGCGCCCTTGGCCTGTGCGGTGTGTGGGGGCTTGAACCCAAGCCCGCAGGGCTCCCGGAGCGGCCAGAGAAAGAAGGGCCCATGGAGAGGTAGGCGAGGTGGGCAGGGGGCGCCACCGTAATCTCCTCAGCTCCCTGAGGGAGAGAGACAGAGACAGAGACAGAGAGAGAGATCCCTGACCTCTGAGTCTCTGCCTCCACCGCTGGCTGGTGCCAACTCACGCGCCATCCCACTTCCAGCCATCACCCACACGCCTGCCCCGGGGCCAGCCCCACCACAGAGAGGCCGGTTGGTTCCTGCTCACCTCTGTGCCGTCCCTTCCCGACCTGACCCCAGTGCAGGGGATAAGCTTCAGACAAGTCTTTCCATGTCCCTCTGCATGACAATAGACTTCCTCCCCTCTCCCATTCCACAGGCCCACCTGGGACATCCACCTTTGTCATTAGCTCAGGAGAGGATGCAAGATGAGAATCTCTGCTATTGTGTGGGGAGACTCAGTTTCCCGGGTTTCCCCCATGGACACATGTTCTTCAGCTGGGTCTGATTTTCTCCAGACAAGCTGTCTTGGGAAGGATTTGGCCAGCCCTAAGAACCTGAAGGGAAAGGGCGGAGGGGGGTTCTCTCTCTGCCCCCGACAGCCCCGAGATGGGTCGGTCCCTCAGACCAGGCCAGGGGCAGCCCATCCCCCGGCGCCCTTCCCCGGGGCATCCAAGGGCAGGCTCGGCGCCAGCCCCACCCTGCTCGCCACTGCCCGACCATCGTCCTCCCTCGGGGGGCCTGGGCAGGACAGGGACCCGGCTGTGGGAGGCCTCCAGATCTCAGGCCTGGCACACCGTTTACCAGGCTGCTTCCTCCTCTGACGGGGGCCCAGCACACGCCCCAGGAGACTTGGCAGCCGCCCCCAGGGCTCTAGCCTCTGGAACTCATCCCCTTGGAAGGGGCCTGGCCCAGGTGCCAGGTTCGGCTGGTCGGCCAGCCTCCTTTGGAGAAAGCAGGCAAGCCGAGCCAGGCTTGCAGTGGCCCTGGCGGGACACCTGCCACCTCAGGCAGAGGGCCTCCCGCGTGCCCTCCATGGCGGGTTTCTCCCCGGAGCCGTGGCCTGGGCACTAGGAAGGCCGGGCCTCCCCGACTCCCGGGAGGAGGGGCTAGCCCACTTGCGCCCTGGCCCCCAAACCCTCTGGTGCCATCTGCCTGTCTTGGCACTTCTGACTCCACAGAGCCTTTCCTACATCTGGGCTGCCTGCCGTGGCAAAGTGCAGGCGTGGGGTGAGGCCATGGCTTTGTCTTTCCAGGAAAAAATGAGCCCCTGGCCGAAGCAGCAGGCCCAGGCAGAGCCTTGAGCTTGAAGCCCAGTAGGTCTGTGGCCCTCAGGGCCAGAGCCATGCTTTCAAGGCAGGGAAGCGGCCTGCAAGCTGAGTGGGAGTGGTGGAGGGGAGGGAGACAGCTGAAGCCGAGTCCAGAAGGGCGGCGATGGAAGAGCTGCAGCTGGGTCAGAGCCTGGAGGGAGGGCGGGGCCTTCACTGAGGACCCCCCCCCCCCCGAGGCCAGCCCTAGGCCGCGGCGGTCGCGCATGCGCCCTTGGCCTGTGCGGTGTGTGGGGGCTTGAACCCAAGCCCGCAGGGCTCCCGGAGCGGCCAGAGAAAGAAGGGCCCATGGAGAGGTAGGCGAGGTGGGCAGGGGGCGCCACCTTACTCTCCTCAGCTCCCTGAGGGAGAGAGAGAGAGACAGAGACAGAGAGAGAGATCCCTGACCTCTGAGTCTCTGCCTCCACCGCTGGCTGGTGCCAACTCACGCGCCATCCCACTTCCAGCCATCACCCCCACGCCTGCCCCGGGGCCAGCCCCACCACAGAGAGGCCGGTTGGTTCCTGCTCACCTCTGTGCCGTCCCTTCCCAACCTGACCCCAGTGCAGGGGATAAGCTTCAGACAAGTCTTTCCATGTCCCTCTGCATGACAATAGACTTCCTCCCCTCTCCCATTCCACAGGCCCACCCGGGACATCCACCTTTGTCATTAGCTCAGGAGAGGATGCAAGATGAGAATCTCTGCTATTGTGTGGGGAGACTCAGTTTCCCGGGTTTCCCCCATGGACACATGTTCTTCAGCTGGGTCTGATTTTCTCCAGACAAGCTGTCTTGGGAAGGATTTGGCCAGCCCTAAGAACCTGAAGGGAAAGGGCGGAGGGGGGTTCTCTCTCTGCCCCCGACAGCCCCGAGCTGGGTCGGTTCCTCAGACCCGGCCAGGGGCAGCCCATCCCCCGGCGCCCTTCCCCGGGGCATCCAAGGGCAGGCTCGGCGCCAGCCCCACCCCGCTCGCCACTGCCCGACCATCGTCCTCCCTCGGGGGGCCTGGGCAGGACAGGGACCCGGCTGTGGGAGGCCTCCAGATCTCAGGCCTGGCACACCGTTTACCAGGCTGCTTCCTCCTCTGACGGGGGCCCAGCACACGCCCCAGGAGACTTGGCAGCCGCCCCCAGGGCTCTAGCCTCTGGAACTCGTCCCCTTGGAAGGGGCCTGGCCCAGGTGCCAGGTTCGGCTGGTCGGCCAGCCTCCTTTGGAGAAAGCAGGCAAGCCGAGCCAGGCTTGCAGTGGCCCTGGCGGGACACCTGCCACCTCAGGCAGAGGGCCTCCCGAGTGCCCTCCATGGCGGGTTTCTCCCCGGAGCCGTGGCCTGGGCACTAGGAAGGCCGGGCCTCCCCGACTCCCGGGAGGAGGGGCTAGCCCACTTGCGCCCTGGCCCCCAAACCCTCTGGTGCCATCTGCCTGTCTTGGCACTTCTGACTCCACAGAGCCTTTCCTACATCTGGGCTGCCTGCCGTGGCAAAGTGCAGGCGTGGGGTGAGGCCATGGCTTTGTCTTTCCAGGAAAAAATGAGCCCCTGGCCGAAGCAGCAGGCCCAGGCAGAGCCTTGAGCTTGAAGCCCAGTAGGTCTGTGGCCCTCAGGGCCAGAGCCATGCTTTCAAGGCAGGGAAGCGGCCTGCAAGCTGAGTGGGAGTGGTGGAGGGGAGGGAGACAGCTGAAGCCGAGTCCAGAAGGGCGGCGATGGAAGAGCTGCAGCTGGGTCAGAGCCTGGAGGGAGGGCGGGGCCTTCACTGAGGACCCCCCCCCCCCCCCCCCCCGAGGCCAGCCCTAGGCCGCGGCGGTCGCGCATGCGCCCTTGGCCTGTGCGGTGTGTGGGGGCTTGAACCCAAGCCCGCAGGGCTCCCGGAGCGGCCAGAGAAAGAAGGGCCCATGGAGAGGTAGGCGAGGTGGGCAGGGGGCGCCACCTTACTCTCCTCAGCTCCCTGAGGGAGAGAGAGAGAGACAGAGACAGAGAGAGAGATCCCTGACCTCTGAGTCTCTGCCTCCACCGCTGGCTGGTGCCAACTCACGCGCCATCCCACTTCCAGCCATCACCCCCACGCCTGCCCCGGGGCCAGCCCCACCACAGAGAGGCTGGTTGGTTCCTGCTCACCTCTGTGCCGTCCCTTCCCAACCTGACCCCAGTGCAGGGGATAAGCTTCAGACAAGTCTTTCCATGTCCCTCTGCATGACAATAGACTTCCTCCCCTCTCCCATTCCACAGGCCCACCCGGGACATCCACCTTTGTCATTAGCTCAGGAGAGGATGCAAGATGAGAATCTCTGCTATTGTGTGGGGAGACTCAGTTTCCCGGGTTTCCCCCATGGACACATGTTCTTCAGCTGGGTCTGATTTTCTCCAGACAAGCTGTCTTGGGAAGGATTTGGCCAGCCCTAAGAACCTGAAGGGAAAGGGCGGAGGGGGGTTCTCTCTCTGCCCCCGACAGCCCCGAGCTGGGTCGGTTCCTCAGACCCGGCCAGGGGCAGCCCATCCCCCGGCGCCCTTCCCCGGGGCATCCAAGGGCAGGCTCGGCGCCAGCCCCACCCCGCTCGCCACTGCCCGACCATCGTCCTCCCTCGGGGGGCCTGGGCAGGACAGGGACCCGGCTGTGGGAGGCCTCCAGATCTCAGGCCTGGCACACCGTTTACCAGGCTGCTTCCTCCTCTGACGGGGGCCCAGCACACGCCCCAGGAGACTTGGCAGCCGCCCCCAGGGCTCTAGCCTCTGGAACTCGTACCCTTGGAAGGGGCCTGGCCCAGGTGCCAGGTTCGGCTGGTCGGCCAGCCTCCTTTGGAGAAAGCAGGCAAGCCGAGCCAGGCTTGCAGTGGCCCTGGCGGGACACCTGCCACCTCAGGCAGAGGGCCTCCCGCGTGCCCTCCATGGCGGGTTTCTCCCCGGAGCCGTGGCCTGGGCACTAGGAAGGCCGGGCCTCCCCGACTCCCGGGAGGAGGGGCTAGCCCACTTGCGCCCTGGCCCCCAAACCCTCTGGTGCCATCTGCCTGTCTTGGCACTTCTGACTCCACAGAGCCTTTCCTACATCTGGGCTGCCTGCCGTGGCAAAGTGCAGGCGTGGGGTGAGGCCATGGCTTTGTCTTTCCAGGAAAAAATGAGCCCCTGGCCGAAGCAGCAGGCCCAGGCAGAGCCTTGAGCTTGAAGCCCAGTAGGTCTGTGGCCCTCAGGGCCAGAGCCATGCTTTCAAGGCAGGGAAGCGGCCTGCAAGCTGAGTGGGAGTGGGGGAGGGGAGGGAGACAGCTGAAGCCGAGTCCAGAAGGGCGGCGATGGAAGAGCTGCAGCTGGGTCAGAGCCTGGAGGGAGGGCGGGGCCTTCACTGAGGACCCCCCCCCCCCCGAGGCCAGCCCTAGGCCACGGCGGTCGCGCATGCGCCCTTGGCCTGTGCGGTGTGTGGGGGCTTGAACCCAAGCCCGCAGGGCTCCCGGAGCGGCCAGAGAAAGAAGGGCCCATGGAGAGGTAGGCGAGGTGGGCAGGGGGCGCCACCTTACTCTCCTCAGCTCCCTGAGGGAGAGAGAGAGAGACAGAGACAGAGAGAGAGATCCCTGACCTCTGAGTCTCTGCCTCCACCGCTGGCTGGTGCCAACTCACGCGCCATCCCACTTCCAGCCATCACCCCCACGCCTGCCCCGGGGCCAGCCCCACCACAGAGAGGCCGGTTGGTTCCTGCTCACCTCTGTGCCGTCCCTTCCCAACCTGACCCCAGTGCAGGGGATAAGCTTCAGACAAGTCTTTCCATGTCCCTCTGCATGACAATAGACTTCCTCCCCTCTCCCATTCCACAGGCCCACCCGGGACATCCACCTTTGTCATTAGCTCAGGAGAGGATGCAAGATGAGAATCTCTGCTATTGTGTGGGGAGACTCAGTTTCCCGGGTTTCCCCCATGGACACATGTTCTTCAGCTGGGTCTGATTTTCTCCAGACAAGCTGTCTTGGGAAGGATTTGGCCAGCCCTAAGAACCTGAAGGGAAAGGGCGGAGGGGGGTTCTCTCTCTGCCCCCGACAGCCCCGAGCTGGGTCGGTTCCTCAGACCCGGCCAGGGGCAGCCCATCCCCCGGCGCCCTTCCCCGGGGCATCCAAGGGCAGGCTCGGCGCCAGCCCCACCCCGCTCGCCACTGCCCGACCATCGTCCTCCCTCGGGGGGCCTGGGCAGGACAGGGACCCGGCTGTGGGAGGCCTCCAGATCTCAGGCCTGGCACACCGTTTACCAGGCTGCTTCCTCCTCTGACGGGGGCCCAGCACACGCCCCAGGAGACTTGGCAGCCGCCCCCAGGGCTCTAGCCTCTGGAACTCGTCCCCTTGGAAGGGGCCTGGCCCAGGTGCCAGGTTCGGCTGGTCGGCCAGCCTCCTTTGGAGAAAGCAGGCAAGCCGAGCCAGGCTTGCAGTGGCCCTGGCGGGACACCTGCCACCTCAGGCAGAGGGCCTCCCGAGTGCCCTCCATGGCGGGTTTCTCCCCGGAGCCGTGGCCTGGGCACTAGGAAGGCCGGGCCTCCCCGACTCCCGGGAGGAGGGGCTAGCCCACTTGCGCCCTGGCCCCCAAACCCTCTGGTGCCATCTGCCTGTCTTGGCACTTCTGACTCCACAGAGCCTTTCCTACATCTGGGCTGCCTGCCGTGGCAAAGTGCAGGCGTGGGGTGAGGCCATGGCTTTGTCTTTCCAGGAAAAAATGAGCCCCTGGCCGAAGCAGCAGGCCCAGGCAGAGCCTTGAGCTTGAAGCCCAGTAGGTCTGTGGCCCTCAGGGCCAGAGCCATGCTTTCAAGGCAGGGAAGCGGCCTGCAAGCTGAGTGGGAGTGGTGGAGGGGAGGGAGACAGCTGAAGCCGAGTCCAGAAGGGCGGCGATGGAAGAGCTGCAGCTGGGTCAGAGCCTGGAGGGAGGGCGGGGCCTTCACTGAGGACCCCCCCCCCCCCCCCCCGAGGCCAGCCCTAGGCCGCGGCGGTCGCGCATGCGCCCTTGGCCTGTGCGGTGTGTGGGGGCTTGAACCCAAGCCCGCAGGGCTCCCGGAGCGGCCAGAGAAAGAAGGGCCCATGGAGAGGTAGGCGAGGTGGGCAGGGGGCGCCACCTTACTCTCCTCAGCTCCCTGAGGGAGAGAGAGAGAGACAGAGACAGAGAGAGAGATCCCTGACCTCTGAGTCTCTGCCTCCACCGCTGGCTGGTGCCAACTCACGCGCCATCCCACTTCCAGCCATCACCCCCACGCCTGCCCCGGGGCCAGCCCCACCACAGAGAGGCTGGTTGGTTCCTGCTCACCTCTGTGCCGTCCCTTCCCAACCTGACCCCAGTGCAGGGGATAAGCTTCAGACAAGTCTTTCCATGTCCCTCTGCATGACAATAGACTTCCTCCCCTCTCCCATTCCACAGGCCCACCCGGGACATCCACCTTTGTCATTAGCTCAGGAGAGGATGCAAGATGAGAATCTCTGCTATTGTGTGGGGAGACTCAGTTTCCCGGGTTTCCCCCATGGACACATGTTCTTCAGCTGGGTCTGATTTTCTCCAGACAAGCTGTCTTGGGAAGGATTTGGCCAGCCCTAAGAACCTGAAGGGAAAGGGCGGAGGGGGGTTCTCTCTCTGCCCCCGACAGCCCCGAGCTGGGTCGGTTCCTCAGACCCGGCCAGGGGCAGCCCATCCCCCGGCGCCCTTCCCCGGGGCATCCAAGGGCAGGCTCGGCGCCAGCCCCACCCCGCTCGCCACTGCCCGACCATCGTCCTCCCTCGGGGGGCCTGGGCAGGACAGGGACCCGGCTGTGGGAGGCCTCCAGATCTCAGGCCTGGCACACCGTTTACCAGGCTGCTTCCTCCTCTGACGGGGGCCCAGCACACGCCCCAGGAGACTTGGCAGCCGCCCCCAGGGCTCTAGCCTCTGGAACTCGTACCCTTGGAAGGGGCCTGGCCCAGGTGCCAGGTTCGGCTGGTCGGCCAGCCTCCTTTGGAGAAAGCAGGCAAGCCGAGCCAGGCTTGCAGTGGCCCTGGCGGGACACCTGCCACCTCAGGCAGAGGGCCTCCCGCGTGCCCTCCATGGCGGGTTTCTCCCCGGAGCCGTGGCCTGGGCACTAGGAAGGCCGGGCCTCCCCGACTCCCGGGAGGAGGGGCTAGCCCACTTGCGCCCTGGCCCCCAAACCCTCTGGTGCCATCTGCCTGTCTTGGCACTTCTGACTCCACAGAGCCTTTCCTACATCTGGGCTGCCTGCCGTGGCAAAGTGCAGGCGTGGGGTGAGGCCATGGCTTTGTCTTTCCAGGAAAAAATGAGCCCCTGGCCGAAGCAGCAGGCCCAGGCAGAGCCTTGAGCTTGAAGCCCAGTAGGTCTGTGGCCCTCAGGGCCAGAGCCATGCTTTCAAGGCAGGGAAGCGGCCTGCAAGCTGAGTGGGAGTGGGGGAGGGGAGGGAGACAGCTGAAGCCGAGTCCAGAAGGGCGGCGATGGAAGAGCTGCAGCTGGGTCAGAGCCTGGAGGGAGGGCGGGGCCTTCACTGAGGACCCCCCCCCCCCGAGGCCAGCCCTAGGCCACGGCGGTCGCGCATGCGCCCTTGGCCTGTGCGGTGTGTGGGGGCTTGAACCCAAGCCCGCAGGGCTCCCGGAGCGGCCAGAGAAAGAAGGGCCCATGGAGAGGTAGGCGAGGTGGGCAGGGGGCGCCACCTTACTCTCCTCAGCTCCCTGAGGGAGAGAGAGAGAGACAGAGACAGAGAGAGAGATCCCTGACCTCTGAGTCTCTGCCTCCACCGCTGGCTGGTGCCAACTCACGCGCCATCCCACTTCCAGCCATCACCCCCACGCCTGCCCCGGGGCCAGCCCCACCACAGAGAGGCCGGTTGGTTCCTGCTCACCTCTGTGCCGTCCCTTCCCAACCTGACCCCAGTGCAGGGGATAAGCTTCAGACAAGTCTTTCCATGTCCCTCTGCATGACAATAGACTTCCTCCCCTCTCCCATTCCACAGGCCCACCCGGGACATCCACCTTTGTCATTAGCTCAGGAGAGGATGCAAGATGAGAATCTCTGCTATTGTGTGGGGAGACTCAGTTTCCCGGGTTTCCCCCATGGACACATGTTCTTCAGCTGGGTCTGATTTTCTCCAGACAAGCTGTCTTGGGAAGGATTTGGCCAGCCCTAAGAACCTGAAGGGAAAGGGCGGAGGGGGGTTCTCTCTCTGCCCCCGACAGCCCCGAGCTGGGTCGGTCCCTCAGACCCGGCCAGGGGCAGCCCATCCCCCGGCGCCCTTCCCCGGGGCATCCAAGGGCAGGCTCGGCGCCAGCCCCACCCTGCTCGCCACTGCCCGACCATCGTCCTCCCTCGGGGGGCCTGGGCAGGACAGGGACCCGGCTGTGGGAGGCCTCCAGATCTCAGGCCTGGCACACCGTTTACCAGGCTGCTTCCTCCTCTGACGGGGGCCCAGCACACGCCCCAGGAGACTTGGCAGCCGCCCCCAGGGCTCTAGCCTCTGGAACTCGTCCCCTTGGAAGGGGCCTGGCCCAGGTGCCAGGTTCGGCTGGTCGGCCAGCCTCCTTTGGAGAAAGCAGGCAAGCCGAGCCAGGCTTGCAGTGGCCCTGGCGGGACACCTGCCACCTCAGGCAGAGGGCCTCCCGCGTGCCCTCCATGGCGGGTTTCTCCCCGGAGCCGTGGCCTGGGCACTAGGAAGGCCGGGCCTCCCCGACTCCCGGGAGGAGGGGCTAGCCCACTTGCGCCCTGGCCCCCAAACCCTCTGGTGCCATCTGCCTGTCTTGGCACTTCTGACTCCACAGAGCCTTTCCTACATCTGGGCTGCCTGCCGTGGCAAAGTGCAGGCGTGGGGTGAGGACATGGCTTTGTCTTTCCAGGAAAAAATGAGCCCCTGGCCGAAGCAGCAGGCCCAGGCAGAGCCTTGAGCTTGAAGCCCAGTAGGTCTGTGGCCCTCAGGGCCAGAGCCATGCTTTCAAGGCAGGGAAGCGGCCTGCAAGCTGAGTGGGAGTGGGGGAGGGGAGGGAGACAGCTGAAGCCGAGTCCAGAAGGGCGGCGATGGAAGAGCTGCAGCTGGGTCAGAGCCTGGAGGGAGGGCGGGGCCTTCACTGAGGACCCCCCCCCCCCCGAGGCCAGCCCTAGGCCGCGGCGGTCGCGCATGCGCCCTTGGCCTGTGCGGTGTGTGGGGGCTTGAACCCAAGCCCGCAGGGCTCCCGGAGCGGCCAGAGAAAGAAGGGCCCATGGAGAGGTAGGCGAGGTGGGCAGGGGGCGCCACCTTACTCTCCTCAGCTCCCTGAGGGAGAGAGAGAGAGACAGAGACAGAGAGAGAGATCCCTGACCTCTGAGTCTCTGCCTCCACCGCTGGCTGGTGCCAACTCACGCGCCATCCCACTTCCAGCCATCACCCCCACGCCTGCCCCGGGGCCAGCCCCACCACAGAGAGGCCGGTTGGTTCCTGCTCACCTCTGTGCCATCCCTTCCCGACCTGACCCCAGTGCAGGGGATAAGCTTCAGACAAGTCTTTCCATGTCCCTCTGCATGACAATAGACTTCCTCCCCTCTCCCATTCCACAGGCCCACCCGGGACATCCACCTTTGTCATTAGCTCAGGAGAGGATGCAAGATGAGAATCTCTGCTATTGTGTGGGGAGACTCAGTTTCCCGGGTTTCCCCCATGGACACATGTTCTTCAGCTGGGTCTGATTTTCTCCAGACAAGCTGTCTTGGGAAGGATTTGGCCAGCCCTAAGAACCTGAAGGGAAAGGGCGGAGGGGGGTTCTCTCTCTGCCCCCGACAGCCCCGAGCTGGGTCGGTCCCTCAGACCCGGCCAGGGGCAGCCCATCCCCCGGCGCCCTTCCCCGGGGCATCCAAGGGCAGGCTCGGCGCCAGCCCCACCCCGCTCGCCACTGCCCGACCATCGTCCTCCCTCGGGGGGCCTGGGCAGGACAGGGACCCGGCTGTGGGAGGCCTCCAGATCTCAGGCCTGGCACACCCTTTACCAGGCTGCTTCCTCCTCTGACGGGGGCCCAGCACACGCCCCAGGAGACTTGGCAGCCGCCCCCAGGGCTCTAGCCTCTGGAACTCGTCCCCTTGGAAGGGGCCTGGCCCAGGTGCCAGGTTCGGCTGGTCGGCCAGCCTCCTTTGGAGAAAGCAGGCAAGCCGAGCCAGGCTTGCAGTGGCCCTGGCGTGACACCTGCCACCTCAGGCAGAGGGCCTCCCGCGTGCCCTCCATGGCGGGTTTCTCCCCGGAGCCGTGGCCTGGGCACTAGGAAGGCCGGGCCTCCCCGACTCCCGGGAGGAGGGGCTAGCCCACTTGCGCCCTGGCCCCCAAAGCCTGCGGTGCCATCTGCCTGTCTCGGCACTTCTGACTCCACAGAGCCTTTCCTACACCTGGGCTGCCTGCCGTGGGAAAGTGCAGGCGTGGGGTGAGGCAATGGCTTTGTCTTTCCAGGAAAAAATGAGCCCCTGGCCGAAGCAGCAGGCCCAGGCAGAGCCTTGAGCTTGAAGCCCAGTAGGTCTGTGGCCCTCAGGGCCAGAGCAATGCTTTCAAGGCAGGGAAGCGGCCTGCAAGCTGAGTGGGAGTGGGGGAGGGGAGGGAGACAGCTGAAGCCGAGTCCAGAAGGGCGGCGATGGAAGAGCTGCAGCTGGGTCAGAGCCTGGAGGGAGGGCGGGGCCTTCACTGAGGACCCCCCCCCCCCGAGGCCAGCCCTAGGCCCAGGCGGTCGCGCATGCGCCCTTGGCCTGTGCGGTGTGTGGGGGCTTGAACCCAAGCCCGCAGGGCTCCCGGAGCGGCCAGAGAAAGAAGGGCCCATGGAGAGGTAGGCGAGGTGGGCAGGGGGCGCCACCGTAATCTCCTCAGCTCCCTGAGGGAGAGAGACAGAGACAGAGACAGAGAGAGAGATCCCTGACCTCTGAGTCTCTGCCTCCACCGCTGGCTGGTGCCAACTCACGCGCCATCCCACTTCCAGCCATCACCCACACGCCTGCCCCGGGGCCAGCCCCACCACAGAGAGGCCGGTTGGTTCCTGCTCACCTCTGTGCCGTCCCTTCCCGACCTGACCCCAGTGCAGGGGATAAGCTTCAGACAAGTCTTTCCATGTCCCTCTGCATGACAATAGACTTCCTCCCCTCTCCCATTCCACAGGCCCACCTGGGACATCCACCTTTGTCATTAGCTCAGGAGAGGATGCAAGATGAGAATCTCTGCTATTGTGTGGGGAGACTCAGTTTCCCGGGTTTCCCCCATGGACACATGTTCTTCAGCTGGGTCTGATTTTCTCCAGACAAGCTGTCTTGGGAAGGATTTGGCCAGCCCTAAGAACCTGAAGGGAAAGGGCGGAGGGGGGTTCTCTCTCTGCCCCCGACAGCCCCGAGATGGGTCGGTCCCTCAGACCAGGCCAGGGGCAGCCCATCCCCCGGCGCCCTTCCCCGGGGCATCCAAGGGCAGGCTCGGCGCCAGCCCCACCCTGCTCGCCACTGCCCGACCATCGTCCTCCCTCGGGGGGCCTGGGCAGGACAGGGACCCGGCTGTGGGAGGCCTCCAGATCTCAGGCCTGGCACACCGTTTACCAGGCTGCTTCCTCCTCTGACGGGGGCCCAGCACACGCCCCAGGAGACTTGGCAGCCGCCCCCAGGGCTCTAGCCTCTGGAACTCATCCCCTTGGAAGGGGCCTGGCCCAGGTGCCAGGTTCGGCTGGTCGGCCAGCCTCCTTTGGAGAAAGCAGGCAAGCCGAGCCAGGCTTGCAGTGGCCCTGGCGGGACACCTGCCACCTCAGGCAGAGGGCCTCCCGCGTGCCCTCCATGGCGGGTTTCTCCCCGGAGCCGTGGCCTGGGCACTAGGAAGGCCGGGCCTCCCCGACTCCCGGGAGGAGGGGCTAGCCCACTTGCGCCCTGGCCCCCAAACCCTCTGGTGCCATCTGCCTGTCTTGGCACTTCTGACTCCACAGAGCCTTTCCTACATCTGGGCTGCCTGCCGTGGCAAAGTGCAGGCGTGGGGTGAGGCCATGGCTTTGTCTTTCCAGGAAAAAATGAGCCCCTGGCCGAAGCAGCAGGCCCAGGCAGAGCCTTGAGCTTGAAGCCCAGTAGGTCTGTGGCCCTCAGGGCCAGAGCCATGCTTTCAAGGCAGGGAAGCGGCCTGCAAGCTGAGTGGGAGTGGTGGAGGGGAGGGAGACAGCTGAAGCCGAGTCCAGAAGGGCGGCGATGGAAGAGCTGCAGCTGGGTCAGAGCCTGGAGGGAGGGCGGGGCCTTCACTGAGGACCCCCCCCCCCCCGAGGCCAGCCCTAGGCCGCGGCGGTCGCGCATGCGCCCTTGGCCTGTGCGGTGTGTGGGGGCTTGAACCCAAGCCCGCAGGGCTCCCGGAGCGGCCAGAGAAAGAAGGGCCCATGGAGAGGTAGGCGAGGTGGGCAGGGGGCGCCACCTTACTCTCCTCAGCTCCCTGAGGGAGAGAGAGAGAGACAGAGACAGAGAGAGAGATCCCTGACCTCTGAGTCTCTGCCTCCACCGCTGGCTGGTGCCAACTCACGCGCCATCCCACTTCCAGCCATCACCCCCACGCCTGCCCCGGGGCCAGCCCCACCACAGAGAGGCCGGTTGGTTCCTGCTCACCTCTGTGCCGTCCCTTCCCAACCTGACCCCAGTGCAGGGGATAAGCTTCAGACAAGTCTTTCCATGTCCCTCTGCATGACAATAGACTTCCTCCCCTCTCCCATTCCACAGGCCCACCCGGGACATCCACCTTTGTCATTAGCTCAGGAGAGGATGCAAGATGAGAATCTCTGCTATTGTGTGGGGAGACTCAGTTTCCCGGGTTTCCCCCATGGACACATGTTCTTCAGCTGGGTCTGATTTTCTCCAGACAAGCTGTCTTGGGAAGGATTTGGCCAGCCCTAAGAACCTGAAGGGAAAGGGCGGAGGGGGGTTCTCTCTCTGCCCCCGACAGCCCCGAGCTGGGTCGGTTCCTCAGACCCGGCCAGGGGCAGCCCATCCCCCGGCGCCCTTCCCCGGGGCATCCAAGGGCAGGCTCGGCGCCAGCCCCACCCCGCTCGCCACTGCCCGACCATCGTCCTCCCTCGGGGGGCCTGGGCAGGACAGGGACCCGGCTGTGGGAGGCCTCCAGATCTCAGGCCTGGCACACCCCTTTACCAGGCTGCTTCCTCCTCTGACGGGGGCCCAGCACACGCCCCAGGAGACTTGGCAGCCGCCCCCAGGGCTCTAGCCTCTGGAACTCGTCCCCTTGGAAGGGGCCTGGCCCAGGTGCCAGGTTCGGCTGGTCGGCCAGCCTCCTTTGGAGAAAGCAGGCAAGCCGAGCCAGGCTTGCAGTGGCCCTGGCGGGACACCTGCCACCTCAGGCAGAGGGCCTCCCGAGTGCCCTCCATGGCGGGTTTCTCCCCGGAGCCGTGGCCTGGGCACTAGGAAGGCCGGGCCTCCCCGACTCCCGGGAGGAGGGGCTAGCCCACTTGCGCCCTGGCCCCCAAACCCTCTGGTGCCATCTGCCTGTCTTGGCACTTCTGACTCCACAGAGCCTTTCCTACATCTGGGCTGCCTGCCGTGGCAAAGTGCAGGCGTGGGGTGAGGCCATGGCTTTGTCTTTCCAGGAAAAAATGAGCCCCTGGCCGAAGCAGCAGGCCCAGGCAGAGCCTTGAGCTTGAAGCCCAGTAGGTCTGTGGCCCTCAGGGCCAGAGCCATGCTTTCAAGGCAGGGAAGCGGCCTGCAAGCTGAGTGGGAGTGGTGGAGGGGAGGGAGACAGCTGAAGCCGAGTCCAGAAGGGCGGCGATGGAAGAGCTGCAGCTGGGTCAGAGCCTGGAGGGAGGGCGGGGCCTTCACTGAGGACCCCCCCCCCCCCCCCCGAGGCCAGCCCTAGGCCGCGGCGGTCGCGCATGCGCCCTTGGCCTGTGCGGTGTGTGGGGGCTTGAACCCAAGCCCGCAGGGCTCCCGGAGCGGCCAGAGAAAGAAGGGCCCATGGAGAGGTAGGCGAGGTGGGCAGGGGGCGCCACCTTACTCTCCTCAGCTCCCTGAGGGAGAGAGAGAGAGACAGAGACAGAGAGAGAGATCCCTGACCTCTGAGTCTCTGCCTCCACCGCTGGCTGGTGCCAACTCACGCGCCATCCCACTTCCAGCCATCACCCCCACGCCTGCCCCGGGGCCAGCCCCACCACAGAGAGGCTGGTTGGTTCCTGCTCACCTCTGTGCCGTCCCTTCCCAACCTGACCCCAGTGCAGGGGATAAGCTTCAGACAAGTCTTTCCATGTCCCTCTGCATGACAATAGACTTCCTCCCCTCTCCCATTCCACAGGCCCACCCGGGACATCCACCTTTGTCATTAGCTCAGGAGAGGATGCAAGATGAGAATCTCTGCTATTGTGTGGGGAGACTCAGTTTCCCGGGTTTCCCCCATGGACACATGTTCTTCAGCTGGGTCTGATTTTCTCCAGACAAGCTGTCTTGGGAAGGATTTGGCCAGCCCTAAGAACCTGAAGGGAAAGGGCGGAGGGGGGTTCTCTCTCTGCCCCCGACAGCCCCGAGCTGGGTCGGTTCCTCAGACCCGGCCAGGGGCAGCCCATCCCCCGGCGCCCTTCCCCGGGGCATCCAAGGGCAGGCTCGGCGCCAGCCCCACCCCGCTCGCCACTGCCCGACCATCGTCCTCCCTCGGGGGGCCTGGGCAGGACAGGGACCCGGCTGTGGGAGGCCTCCAGATCTCAGGCCTGGCACACCGTTTACCAGGCTGCTTCCTCCTCTGACGGGGGCCCAGCACACGCCCCAGGAGACTTGGCAGCCGCCCCCAGGGCTCTAGCCTCTGGAACTCGTACCCTTGGAAGGGGCCTGGCCCAGGTGCCAGGTTCGGCTGGTCGGCCAGCCTCCTTTGGAGAAAGCAGGCAAGCCGAGCCAGGCTTGCAGTGGCCCTGGCGGGACACCTGCCACCTCAGGCAGAGGGCCTCCCGCGTGCCCTCCATGGCGGGTTTCTCCCCGGAGCCGTGGCCTGGGCACTAGGAAGGCCGGGCCTCCCCGACTCCCGGGAGGAGGGGCTAGCCCACTTGCGCCCTGGCCCCCAAACCCTCTGGTGCCATCTGCCTGTCTTGGCACTTCTGACTCCACAGAGCCTTTCCTACATCTGGGCTGCCTGCCGTGGCAAAGTGCAGGCGTGGGGTGAGGCCATGGCTTTGTCTTTCCAGGAAAAAATGAGCCCCTGGCCGAAGCAGCAGGCCCAGGCAGAGCCTTGAGCTTGAAGCCCAGTAGGTCTGTGGCCCTCAGGGCCAGAGCCATGCTTTCAAGGCAGGGAAGCGGCCTGCAAGCTGAGTGGGAGTGGGGGAGGGGAGGGAGACAGCTGAAGCCGAGTCCAGAAGGGCGGCGATGGAAGAGCTGCAGCTGGGTCAGAGCCTGGAGGGAGGGCGGGGCCTTCACTGAGGACCCCCCCCCCCCGAGGCCAGCCCTAGGCCACGGCGGTCGCGCATGCGCCCTTGGCCTGTGCGGTGTGTGGGGGCTTGAACCCAAGCCCGCAGGGCTCCCGGAGCGGCCAGAGAAAGAAGGGCCCATGGAGAGGTAGGCGAGGTGGGCAGGGGGCGCCACCTTACTCTCCTCAGCTCCCTGAGGGAGAGAGAGAGAGACAGAGACAGAGAGAGAGATCCCTGACCTCTGAGTCTCTGCCTCCACCGCTGGCTGGTGCCAACTCACGCGCCATCCCACTTCCAGCCATCACCCCCACGCCTGCCCCGGGGCCAGCCCCACCACAGAGAGGCCGGTTGGTTCCTGCTCACCTCTGTGCCGTCCCTTCCCAACCTGACCCCAGTGCAGGGGATAAGCTTCAGACAAGTCTTTCCATGTCCCTCTGCATGACAATAGACTTCCTCCCCTCTCCCATTCCACAGGCCCACCCGGGACATCCACCTTTGTCATTAGCTCAGGAGAGGATGCAAGATGAGAATCTCTGCTATTGTGTGGGGAGACTCAGTTTCCCGGGTTTCCCCCATGGACACATGTTCTTCAGCTGGGTCTGATTTTCTCCAGACAAGCTGTCTTGGGAAGGATTTGGCCAGCCCTAAGAACCTGAAGGGAAAGGGCGGAGGGGGGTTCTCTCTCTGCCCCCGACAGCCCCGAGCTGGGTCGGTCCCTCAGACCCGGCCAGGGGCAGCCCATCCCCCGGCGCCCTTCCCCGGGGCATCCAAGGGCAGGCTCGGCGCCAGCCCCACCCTGCTCGCCACTGCCCGACCATCGTCCTCCCTCGGGGGGCCTGGGCAGGACAGGGACCCGGCTGTGGGAGGCCTCCAGATCTCAGGCCTGGCACACCGTTTACCAGGCTGCTTCCTCCTCTGACGGGGGCCCAGCACACGCCCCAGGAGACTTGGCAGCCGCCCCCAGGGCTCTAGCCTCTGGAACTCGTCCCCTTGGAAGGGGCCTGGCCCAGGTGCCAGGTTCGGCTGGTCGGCCAGCCTCCTTTGGAGAAAGCAGGCAAGCCGAGCCAGGCTTGCAGTGGCCCTGGCGGGACACCTGCCACCTCAGGCAGAGGGCCTCCCGCGTGCCCTCCATGGCGGGTTTCTCCCCGGAGCCGTGGCCTGGGCACTAGGAAGGCCGGGCCTCCCCGACTCCCGGGAGGAGGGGCTAGCCCACTTGCGCCCTGGCCCCCAAACCCTCTGGTGCCATCTGCCTGTCTTGGCACTTCTGACTCCACAGAGCCTTTCCTACATCTGGGCTGCCTGCCGTGGCAAAGTGCAGGCGTGGGGTGAGGCCATGGCTTTGTCTTTCCAGGAAAAAATGAGCCCCTGGCCGAAGCAGCAGGCCCAGGCAGAGCCTTGAGCTTGAAGCCCAGTAGGTCTGTGGCCCTCAGGGCCAGAGCCATGCTTTCAAGGCAGGGAAGCGGCCTGCAAGCTGAGTGGGAGTGGTGGAGGGGAGGGAGACAGCTGAAGCCGAGTCCAGAAGGGCGGCGATGGAAGAGCTGCAGCTGGGTCAGAGCCTGGAGGGAGGGCGGGGCCTTCACTGAGGACCCCCCCCAGCGAGGCCAGCCCTAGGCCGCGGCGGTCGCGCATGCGCCCTTGGCCTGTGCGGTGTGTGGGGGCTTGAACCCAAGCCCGCAGGGCTCCCGGAGCGGCCAGAGAAAGAAGGGCCCATGGAGAGGTAGGCGAGGTGGGCAGGGGGCGCCACCTTACTCTCCTCAGCTCCCTGAGGGAGAGAGAGAGAGACAGAGACAGAGAGAGAGATCCCTGACCTCTGAGTCTCTGCCTCCACCGCTGGCTGGTGCCAACTCACGCGCCATCCCACTTCCAGCCATCACCCCCACGCCTGCCCCGGGGCCAGCCCCACCACAGAGAGGCCGGTTGGTTAATGCTCACCTCTGTGCCGTCCCTTCCCAACCTGACCCCAGTGCAGGGGATAAGCTTCAGACAAGTCTTTCCATGTCCCTCTGCATGACAATAGACTTCCTCCCCTCTCCCATTCCACAGGCCCACCCGGGACATCCACCTTTGTCATTAGCTCAGGAGAGGATGCAAGATGAGAATCTCTGCTATTGTGTGGGGAGACTCAGTTTCCCGGGTTTCCCCCATGGACACATGTTCTTCAGCTGGGTCTGATTTTCTCCAGACAAGCTGTCTTGGGAAGGATTTGGCCAGCCCTAAGAACCTGAAGGGAAAGGGCGGAGGGGGGTTCTCTCTCTGCCCCCGACAGCCCCGAGCTGGGTCGGTTCCTCAGACCCGGCCAGGGGCAGCCCATCCCCCGGCGCCCTTCCCCGGGGCATCCAAGGGCAGGCTCGGCGCCAGCCCCACCCCGCTCGCCACTGCCCGACCATCGTCCTCCCTCGGGGGGCCTGGGCAGGACAGGGACCCGGCTGTGGGAGGCCTCCAGATCTCAGGCCTGGCACACCCTTTACCAGGCTGCTTCCTCCTCTGACGGGGGCCCAGCACACGCCCCAGGAGACTTGGCAGCCGCCCCCAGGGCTCTAGCCTCTGGAACTCGTCCCCTTGGAAGGGGCCTGGCCCAGGTGCCAGGTTCGGCTGGTCGGCCAGCCTCCTTTGGAGAAAGCAGGCAAGCCGAGCCAGGCTTGCAGTGGCCCTGGCGGGACACCTGCCACCTCAGGCAGAGGGCCTCCCGCGTGCCCTCCATGGCGAGTTTCTCCCCGGAGCCGTGGCCTGGGCACTAGGAAGGCCGGGCCTCCCCGACTCCCGGGAGGAGGGGCTAGCCCACTTGCGCCCTGGCCCCCAAACCCTCTGGTGCCATCTGCCTGTCTTGGCACTTCTGACTCCACAGAGCCTTTCCTACATCTGGGCTGCCTGCCGTGGCAAAGTGCAGGCGTGGGGTGAGGCCATGGCTTTGTCTTTCCAGGAAAAAATGAGCCCCTGGCCGAAGCAGCAGGCCCAGGCAGAGCCTTGAGCTTGAAGCCCAGTAGGTCTGTGGCCCTCAGGGCCAGAGCCATGCTTTCAAGGCAGGGAAGCGGCCTGCAAGCTGAGTGGGAGTGGGGGAGGGGAGGGAGACAGCTGAAGCGGAGTCCAGAAGGGCGGCGATGGAAGAGCTGCAGCTGGGTCAGAGCCTGGAGGGAGGGCGGGGCCTTCACTGAGGACTCCCCCCCCCCCCGAGGCCAGCCCTAGGCCACGGCGGTCGCGCATGCGCCCTTGGCCTGTGCGGTGTGTGGGGGCTTGAACCCAAGCCCGCAGGGCTCCCGGAGCGGCCAGAGAAAGAAGGGCCCATGGAGAGGTAGGCGAGGTGGGCAGGGGGCGCCACCTTACTCTCCTCAGCTCCCTGAGGGAGAGAGAGAGAGACAGAGACAGAGAGAGAGATCCCTGACCTCTGAGTCTCTGCCTCCACCGCTGGCTGGTGCCAACTCACGCGCCATCCCACTTCCAGCCATCACCCCCACGCCTGCCCCGGGGCCAGCCCCACCACAGAGAGGCCGGTTGGTTCCTGCTCACCTCTGTGCCATCCCTTCCCGACCTGACCCCAGTGCAGGGGATAAGCTTCAGACAAGTCTTTCCATGTCCCTCTGCATGACAATAGACTTCCTCCCCTCTCCCATTCCACAGGCCCCCCGGGAGATCCACCTTTGTCATTAGCTCAGGAGAGGATGCAAGATGAGAATCTCTGCTATTGTGTGGGGAGACTCAGTTTCACGGGTTTCCCCCATGGACACATGTTCTTCAGCTGGGTCTGATTTTCTCCAGACAAGCTGTCTTGGGAAGGATTTGGCCAGCCCTAAGAACCTGAAGGGAAAGGGCGGAGGGGGGTTCTCTCTCTGCCCCCGACAGCCCCGAGCTGGGTCCGTCCCTCAGACCCGGCCAGGGGCAGCCCATCCCCCGGCGCCCTTCCCCGGGGCATCCAAGGGCAGGCTCGGCGCCAGCCCCACCCCGCTCGCCACTGCCCGACCATCGTCCTCCCTCGGGGGGCCTGGGCAGGACAGGGACCCGGCTGTGGGAGGCCTCCAGATCTCAGGCCTGGCACACCGTTTACCAGGCTGCTTCCTCCTCTGACGGGGGCCCAGCACACGCCCCAGGAGACTTGGCAGCCGACCCCAGGGCTCTAGCCTCTGGAACTCGTCCCCTTGGAAGGGGCCTGGCCCAGGTGCCAGGTTCGGCTGGTCGGCCAGCCTCCTTTGGAGAAAGCAGGCAAGCCGAGCCAGGCTTGCAGTGGCCCTGGCGTGACACCTGCCACCTCAGGCAGAGGGCCTCCCGCGTGCCCTCCATGGCGGGTTTCTCCCCGGAGCCGTGGCCTGGGCACTAGGAAGGCCGGGCCTCCCCGACTCCCGGGAGGAGGGGCTAGCCCACTTGCGCCCTGGCCCCCAAAGCCTGCGGTGCCATCTGCCTGTCTCGGCACTTCTGACTCCACAGAGCCTTTCCTACACCTGGGCTGCCTGCCGTGGGAAAGTGCAGGCGTGGGGTGAGGCAATGGCTTTGTCTTTCCAGGAAAAAATGAGCCCCTGGCCGAAGCAGCAGGCCCAGGCAGAGCCTTGAGCTTGAAGCCCAGTAGGTCTGTGGCCCTCAGGGCCAGAGCAATGCTTTCAAGGCAGGGAAGCGGCCTGCAAGCTGAGTGGGAGTGGGGGAGGGGAGGGAGACAGCTGAAGCCGAGTCCAGAAGGGCGGCGATGGAAGAGCTGCAGCTGGGTCAGAGCCTGGAGGGAGGGCGGGGCCTTCACTGAGGACCCCCCCCCCCTGAGGCCAGCCCTAGGCCCAGGCAGTCGCGCATGCGCCCTTGGCCTGTGCGGTGTGTGGGGGCTTGAACCCAAGCCCGCAGGGCTCCCGGAGCGGCCAGAGAAAGAAGGGCCCATGGAGAGGTAGGCGAGGTGGGCAGGGGGCGCCACCGTAATCTCCTCAGCTCCCTGAGGGAGAGAGACAGAGACAGAGACAGAGAGAGAGATCCCTGACCTCTGAGTCTCTGCCTCCACCGCTGGCTGGTGCCAACTCACGCGCCATCCCACTTCCAGCCATCACCCCCACGCCTGCCCCGGGGCCAGCCCCACCACAGAGAGGCCGGTTGGTTCCTGCTCACCTCTGTGCCGTCCCTTCCCGACCTGACCCCAGTGCAGGGGATAAGCTTCAGACAAGTCTTTCCATGTCCCTCTGCATGACAATAGACTTCCTCCCCTCTCCCATTCCACAGGCCCACCCGGGACATCCACCTTTGTCATTAGCTCAGGAGAGGATGCAAGATGAGAATCTCTGCTATTGTGTGGGGAGACTCAGTTTCCCGGGTTTCCCCCATGGACACATGTTCTTCAGCTGGGTCTGATTTTCTCCAGACAAGCTGTCTTGGGAAGGATTTGGCCAGCCCTAAGAACCTGAAGGGAAAGGGCGGAGCGGGGTTCTCTCTCTGCCCCCGACAGCCCCGAGCTGGGTCGGTCCCTCAGACCCGGCCAGGGGCAGCCCATCCCCCGGCGCCCTTCCCCGGGGCATCCAAGGGCAGGCTCGGCGCCAGCCCCACCCCGCTCGCCACTGCCCGACCATCGTCCTCCCTAGAGGGGCCTGGGAAGGACAGGGACCCGGGTGTGGGAGGCCTCCAGATCTCAGGCCTGGCACACCGTTTACCAGGCTGCTTCCTCCTCTGACGGGGGCCCAGCACACGCCCCAGGAGACTTGGCAGCCGCCCCCAGGGCTCTAGCTTCTGGAACTCGTCCCCTTGGAAGGGGCCTGGCCCAGGTGCCAGGTTCGGCTGGTCGGCCAGCCTCCTTTGGAGAAAGCAGGCAAGCCGAGCCAGGCTTGCAGTGGCCCTGGCGTGACACCTGCCACCTCAGGCAGAGGGCCTCCCGCGTGCCCTCCATGGCGGGTTTCTCCCCGGAGCCGTGGCCTGGGCACTAGGAAGGCCGGGCCTCCCCGACTCCCGGGAGGAGGGTCTAGCCCAGTTGCGCCCTGGCCCCCAAACCCTCTGGTGCCATCTGCCTGTCTCGGCACTTCTGACTCCACAGAGCCTTTCCTACATCTGGGCTGCCTGCCGTGGCAAAGTGCAGGCGTGTGGTGAGGCCATGGCTTTTTCTTTCCAGGAAAAAATGAGCCCCTGGCCGAAGCAGCAGGCCCAGGCAGAGCCTTGAGCTTGAAGCCCAGTAGGTCTGTGGCCCTCAGGGCCAGAGCCATGCTTTCAAGGCAGGGAAGCGGCCTGCAAGCTGAGTGGGAGTGGGGGAGGGGAGGGAGACAGCTGAAGCCGAGTCCAGAAGGGCGGCGATGGAAGAGCTGCAGCTGGGTCAGAGCCTGGAGGGAGGGCGGGGCCTTCACTGAGGACCCCCTCCCCCCGAGGCCAGCCCTAGGCCCAGGCGGTCGCGCATGCGCCCTTGGCCTGTGCGGTGTGTGGGGGCTTGAACCCAAGCCCGCAGGGCTCCCGGAGCGGCCAGAGAAAGAAGGGCCCATGGAGAGGTAGGCGAGGTGGGCAGGGGGCGCCACCGTAATCTCCTCAGCTCCCTGAGGGAGAGAGACAGAGACAGAGACAGAGAGAGAGATCCCTGACCTCTGAGTCTCTGCCTCCACCGCTGGCTGGTGCCAACTCACGCGCCATCCCACTTCCAGCCATCACCCCCACGCCTGCCCCGGGGCCAGCCCCACCACAGAGAGGCCGGTTGGTTCCTGCTCACCTCTGTGCCATCCCTTCCCGACCTGACCCCAGTGCAGGGGATAAGCTTCAGACAAGTCTTTCCATGTCCCTCTGCATGACAATAGACTTCCTCCCCTCTCCCATTCCACAGGCCCACCCGGGACATCCACCTTTGTCATTAGCTCAGGAGAGGATGCAAGATGAGAATCTCTGCTATTGTGTGGGGAGACTCAGTTTCCCGGGTTTCCCCCATGGACACATGTTCTTCAGCTGGGTCTGATTTTCTCCAGACAAGCTGTCTTGGGATGGATTTGGCCAGCCCTAAGAACCTGAAGGGAAAGGGCGGAGGGGGGTTCTCTCTCTGCCCCCGACAGCCCCGAGCTGGGTCGGTCCCTCAGACCCAGCCAGGGGCAGCCCATCCCCCGGCGCCCTTCCCCGGGGCATCCAAGGGCAGGCTCGGCGCCAGCCCCACCCCGCTCGCCACTGCCCGACCATCGTCCTCCCTAGAGGGGCCTGGGAAGGACAGGGACCCGGCTGTGGGAGGCCTCCAGATCTCAGGCCTGGCACACCCTTTACCAGGCTGCTTCCTCCTCTGACGGGGGCCCAGCACACGCCGCAGGAGACTTGGCAGCCGCCCCCAGGGCTCTAGCTTCTGGAACTCGTCCCCTTGGAAGGGGCCTGGCCCAGGTGCCAGGTTCGGCTGGTCGGCCAGCCTCCTTTGGAGAAAGCAGGCAAGCCGAGCCAGGCTTGCAGTGGCCCTGGCGTGACACCTGCCACCTCAGGCAGAGGGCCTCCCGCGTGCCCTCCATGGCGGGTTTCTCCCCGGAGCCGTGGCCTGGGCACTAGGAAGGCCGGGCCTCCCCGACACCCGGGAGGAGGGTCTAGCCCAGTTGCGCCATGGCCCCCAAACCCTCTGGTGCCATCTGCCTGTCTCGGCACTTCTGACTCCACAGAGCCTTTCCTACATCTGGGCTGCCTGCCGTGGCAAAGTGCAGGCGTGGGGTGAGGCCATGGCTTTTTCTTTCCAGGAAAAAATGAGCCCCTGGCCGAAGCAGCAGGCCCAGGCAGAGCCTTGAGCTTGAAGCCCAGTAGGTCTGTGGCCCTCAGGGCCAGAGCCATGCTTTCAAGGCAGGGAAGCGGCCTGCAAGCTGAATGGGAGTGGGGGAGGGGAGGGAGACAGCTGAAGCCGAGTCCAGAAGGGCGGCGATGGAAGAGCTGCAGCTGGGTCAGTGCCTGGAGGGAGGGCGGGGCCTTCACTGAGGACCCCCCCCCTAGAGGCAAGCCCTAGGCCCAGGCGGTCGCGCATGCGCCCTTGGCCTGTGCGGTGTGTGGGGGCTTGAACCCAAGCCCGCAGGGCTCCCGGAGCGGCCAGAGAAAGAAGGGCCCATGGAGAGGTAGGCGAGGTGGGCAGGGGGCGCCACCTTACTCTGCTCAGCTCCCTGAGGGAGAGAGAGAGAGACAGAGACAGAGAGAGAGATCCCTGACCTCTGAGTCTCTGCCTCCACCGCTGGCTGGTGCCAACTCACGCGCCATCCCACTTCCAGCCATCACCCCCACGCCTGCCCCGGGGCCAGCCCCACCACAGAGAGGCCGGTTGGTTCCTGCTCACCTCTGTGCCATCCCTTCCCGACCTGACCCCAGTGCAGGGGATAAGCTTCAGACAAGTCTTTCCATGTCCCTCTGCATGACAATAGACTTCCTCCCCTCTCCCATTCCACAGGCCCACCCGGGACATCCACCTTTGTCATTAGCTCAGGAGAGGATGCAAGATGAGAATCTCTGCTATTGTGTGGGGAGACTCAGTTTCCCGGGTTTCCCCCATGGACACATGTTCTTCAGCTGGGTCTGATTTTCTCCAGACAAGCTGTCTTGGGAAGGTTTTGGCCAGCCCTAAGAACCTGAAGGGAAAGGGCGGAGGGGGGTTCTCTCTCTGCCCCCGACAGCCCCGAGCTGGGTCGGTCCCTCAGACCCGGCCAGGGGCAGCCCATCCCCCGGCGCCCTTCCCCGGGGCATCCAAGGGCAGGCTCGGCGCCAGCCCCACCCCGCTCGCCACTGCCCGACCATCGTCCTCCCTAGAGGGGCCTGGGAAGGACAGGGACCCGGGTGTGGGAGGCCTCCAGATCTCAGGCCTGGCACACCGTTTACCAGGCTGCTTCCTCCTCTGACGGGGGCCCAGCACACGCCCCAGGAGACTTGGCAGCCGCCCCCAGGGCTCTAGCTTCTGGAACTCGTCCCCTTGGAAGGGGCCTGGCCCAGGTGCCAGGTTCGGCTGGTCGGCCAGCCTCCTTTGGAGAAAGCAGGCAAGCCGAGCCAGGCTTGCAGTGGCCCTGGCGTGACACCTGCCACCTCAGGCAGAGGGCCTCCCGCGTGCCCTCCATGGCGGGTTTCTCCCCGGAGCCGTGGCCTGGGCACTAGGAAGGCCGGGCCTCCCCGACTCCCGGGAGGAGGGTCTAGCCCAGTTGCGCCCTGGCCCCCAAACCCTCTGGTGCCATCTGCCTGTCTCGGCACTTCTGACTCCACAGAGCCTTTCCTACATCTGGGCTGCCTGCCGTGGCAAAGTGCAGGCGTGGGGTGAGGCCATGGCTTTTTCTTTCCAGGAAAAAATGAGCCCCTGGCCGAAGCAGCAGGCCCAGGCAGAGCCTTGAGCTTGAAGCCCAGTAGGTCTGTGGCCTTCAGGGCCAGAGCCATGCTTTCAAGGCAGGGAAGCAGCCTGCAAGCTGAGTGGGAGTGGGGGAGGGGAGGGAGACAGCTGAAGCCGAGTCCAGAAGGGCGGCAATGGAAGAGCTGCAGCTGGGTCAGTGCCTGGAGGGAGGGCGGGGCCTTCACTGAGGACCCCCCCCACCCCGAGGCAAGCCCTAGGCCCCGGCGGTCGCGCATGCGCCCTTGGCCTGTGCGGTGTGTGGGGGGTTGAACCCAAGCCCGCAGGGCTCCCGGAGCGGCCAGAGAAAGAAGGGCCCATGGAGAGGTAGGCGAGGTGGCAGGGGGCGCCACCTTACTCTCCTCAGCTCCCTGAGGGAGAGAGAGAGAGACAGAGACAGAGAGAGAGATCCCTGACTTCTGACTCCACAGAGCCTTTCCTACATCTGGGCTGCCTGCCGTGGCAAAGTGCAGGCGTGGGGTGAGGCCATGCCTTCTCTTTCCAGGAAAAAGTGAGCCCCTGGCCGAAGCAGCAGGCCCAGGCAGAGCCTTGAGCTTGAAGCCCAGTAGGTCTGTGGCCCTCAGGGCCAGAGCAATGTTTTCAAGGCAGGGAAGCGCCCTGCAAGCTGAGTGGGAGTGGGGGAGGGGAGGGAGACAGCTGAAGCTGAGTCCAGAAGGGCGGCGATGGAAGAGCTGCAGCTGGGTCAGAGCCTGGAGGGAGGGCGGGGCCTTCACTGAGGACCCCGCACCCCTAGGGCTGGCTGAAGAGGCCAGCCCTAGGCCCCCGGCGGTCGCGCATGCGCCCTTGGCCTGTGCGGTGTGTGGGGGCTTGAACCCAATCCCGCAGGGCTCCCGGAGCGGCCAGAGAAAGAAGGGCCCATGGAGAGGTAGGCGAGGTGGGCAGGGGGCGCCACCTTACTTTCCTCAGCTCCCTGAGGGAGAGAGACAGAGACAGAGACAGAGAGAGAGATCCCTGACCTCTGAGTCTCTGCCTCCACCGCTGGCTGGTGCCAACTCACGCGCCATCCCACTTCCAGCCATCACCCCCACGCCTGCCCCGGGGCCAGCCCCACCACAGAGAGGCCTGTTGGTTCCTGCTCACCTCTGTGCCGTCCCTTCCCGACCTGACCCCAGTGCAGGGGATAAGCTTCAGACAAGTCTTTCCATGTCCCTCTGCATGACAATAGACTTCCTCCCCTCTCCCATTCCACAGGCCCACCCGGGACATCCACCTTTGTCATTAGCTCAGGAGAGGATGCAAGATGAGAATCTCTGCTATTGTGTGGGGAGACTCAGTTTCCCGGGTTTCCCCCATGGACACATGTTCTTCAGCTGGGTCTGATTTTCTCCAGACAAGCTGTCTTGGGAAGGATTTGGCCAGCCCTAAGAACCTGAAGGGAAAGGGCGGAGGGGGGTTCTCTCTCTGCCCCCGACAGCCCCGAGCTGGGTCGGTCCCTCAGACCCGGCCAGGGGCAGCCCATCCCCCGGCGCCCTTCCCCGGGGCATCCAAGGGCAGGCTCGGCGCCAGCCCCACCCCGCTCGCCACTGCCCGACCATCGTCCTCCCTCGGGGGGCCTGGGCAGGACAGGGACCCGGCTGTGGGAGGCCTCCAGATCTCAGGCCTGGCACACCGTTTACCAGGCTGCTTCCTCCTCTGACGGGGGCCCAGCACACGCCCCAGGAGACTTGGCAGCCGCCCCCAGGGCTCTATCCTCTGCAACTCGTCCCCTTGGAAGGGGCCTGGCCCAGGTGCCAGGTTCGGCTGGTCGGCCAGCCTCCTTTGGAGAAAGCAGGCAAGCCGAGCCAGGCTTGCAGTGGCCCTGGCGTGACACCTGCCACCTCAGGCAGAGGGCCTCCCGCGTGCCCTCCATGGCGGGTTTCTCCCCGGAGCCGTGGCCTGGGCACTAGGAAGGCCGGGCCTCCCCGACTCCCGGGAGGAGGGGCTAGCCCACTTGCGCCCTGGCCCCCAAAGCCTGCGGTGCCATCTGCCTGTCTCGGCACTTCTGACTCCACAGAGCCTTTCCTACACCTGGGCTGCCTGCCGTGGGAAAGTGCAGGCGTGGGGTGAGGCAATGGCTTTGTCTTTCCAGGAAAAAATGAGCCCCTGGCCGAAACAGCAGGCCCAGGCAGAGCCTTGAGCTTGAAGCCCAGTAGGTCTGTGGCCCTCAGGGCCAGAGCAATGCTTTCAAGGCAGGGAAGCGGCCTGCAAGCTGAGTGGGAGTGGGGGAGGGGAGGGAGACAGCTGAAGCCGAGTCCAGAAGGGCGGCGATGGAAGAGCTGCAGCTGGGTCAGAGCCTGGAGGGAGGGCGGGGCCTTCACTGAGGACACCCCCCCCCCCCCGAGGCCAGCCCTAGGACCAGGCGGTCGCGCATGCGCCCTTGGCCTGTGCGGTGTGTGGGGGCTTGAACCCAAGCCCGCAGGGCACCCGGAGCGGCCAGAGAAAGAAGGGCCCATGGAGAGGTAGGCGAGGTGGGCAGGGGGCGCCACTTTACTCTCCTCAGCTCCCTGAGGGAGAGAGAGAGAGACAGAGACAGAGAGAGAGATCCCTGACCTCTGAGTCTCTGCCTCCACCGCTGGCTGGTGCCAACTCACGCGCCATCCCACTTCCAGCCATCACCCCCACGCCTGCCCCGGGGCCAGCCCCACCACAGAGAGGCCGGTTGGTTCCTGCTCACCTCTGTGCAGACCCTTCCCGACCTGACCCCAGTGCAGGGGATAAGCTTCAGACAAGTCTTTCCATGTCCCTCTGCATGACAATAGACTTCCTCCCCTCTCCCATTCCACAGGCCCACCCGGGACATCCACCTTTGTCATTAGCTCAGGAGAGGATGCAAGATGAGAATCTCTGCTATTGTGTGGGGAGACTCAGTTTCCCGGGTTTCCCCCATGGACACATGTTCTTCAGCTGGGTCTGATTTTCTCCAGACAAGCTGTCTTGTGAAGGATTTGGCCAGCACTAAGAACCTGAAGGGAAAGGGCGGAGGGGGGTTCTCTCTCTGCCCCCGACAGCCCCGAGCTGGGTCGGTCCCTCAGACCTGGCCAGGGGCAGCCCATCCCCCGGCGCCCTTCCCCGGGGCATCCAAGGGCAGGCTCGGCGCCAGCCCCACCCCGCTCGCCACTGCCCGACCATCGTCCTCCCTCGGGGGGCCTGGGCGGGACAGGGACCCGGCTGTGGGAGGCCTCCAGATCTCAGGCCTGGCACACCGTTTACCAGGCTGCTTCCTCCTCTGACGGGGGCCCAGCACACGCCCCAGGAGACTTGGCAGCCGCCCCCAGGGCTCTTTCCTCTGCAACTCGTCCCCTTGGAAGGGGCCTGGCCCAGGTGCCAGGTTCGGCTGGTCGGCCAGCCTCCTTTGGAGAAAGCAGGCAAGCCGAGCCAGGCTTGCAGTGGCCCTGGCGTGACACCTGCCACCTCAGGCAGAGGGCCTCCCGCGTGCCCTCCATGGCGGGTTTCTCCCCGGAGCCGTGGCCTGGACACTAGGAAGGCCGGGCCTCCCCGACTCCCGGGAGGAGGGGCTAGCCCAGTTGCGCCCTGGCCCCCAAACCCTCTGGTGCCATCTGCCTGTCTCGGCACTTTTGACTCCACAGAGCCTTTCCTACATCTGGGCTGCCTGCCGTGGCAAAGTGCAGGCGTGGGGTGAGGCCATGCCTTCTCTTTCCAGGAAAAAGTGAGCCCCTGGCCGAAGCAGCAGGCCCAGGCAGAGCCTTGAGCTTGAAGCCCAGTAGGTCTGTGGCCCTCAGGGCCAGAGCAATGCTTTCAAGACAGGGAAGCGGCCTGCAAGCTGAGTGGGAGTGGGGGAGGGGAGGGAGACAGCTGAAGCCGAGTCCAGAAGGGCGGCGATGGAAGAGCTGCAGCTGGGTCAGAGCCTGGAGGGAGGGCGGGGCCTTCACTGAGGACCCCCCCCCCCCCGGAGGCCAGCCCTAGGCCCAGGCGGTCGCGCATGCGCCCTTGGCCTGTGCGGTGTGTGGGGGCTTGAACCCAAGCCCGCAGGGCTCCCGGAGCGGCCAGAGAAAGAAGGGCCCATGGAGAGGTAGGCGAGGTGGGCAGGGGGCGCCACCTTACTCTGCTCAGCTCCCTGAGGGAGAGAGAGAGAGACAGAGACAGAGAGAGAGATCCCTGACCTCTGAGTCTCTGCCTCCACCGCTGGCTGGTGCCAACTCACGCGCCATCCCACTTCCAGCCATCACCCCCACGCCTGCCCCGGGGCCAGCCCCACCACAGAGAGGCCGGTTGGTTCCTGCTCACCTCTGTGCCGTCCCTTCCCGACCTGACCCCAGTGCAGGGGATAAGCTTCAGACAAGTCTTTCCATGTCCCTCTGCATGACAATAGACTTCCTCCCCTCTCCCATTCCACAGGCCCACCCGGGACATCCACCTTTGTCATTAGCTCAGGAGAGGATGCAAGATGAGAATCTCTGCTATTGTGTGGGGAGACTCAGTTTCCCGGGTTTCCCCCATGGACACATGTTCTTCAGCTGGGTCTGATTTTCTCCAGACAAGCTGTCTTGGGAAGGATTTGGCCAGCCCTAATAACCTGAAGGGAAAGGGCGGAGGGGGGTTCTCTCTCTGCCCCCGACAGCCCCGAGCTTGGTCGGTCCCTCAGACCTGGCCAGGGGCAGCCCATCCCCCGGCGCCCTTCCCCGGGGCATCCAAGGGCAGGCTCGGCGCCAGCCCCACCCCGCTCGCCACTGCCCGACCATCGTCCTCCCTCGGGGGGCCTGGGCAGGACAGGGACCCAGCTGTGGGAGGCCTCCAGATCTCAGGCCTGGCACACCCTTTACCAGGCTGCTTCCTCCTCTGACGGGGGCCCAGCACACGCCCCAGGAGACTTGGCAGCCGCCCCCAGGGCTCTATCCTCTGCAACTCGTCCCCTTGGAAGGGGCCTGGCCCAGGTGCCAGGTTCGGCTGGTCGGCCAGCCTCCTTTGGAGAAAGCAGGCAAGCCGAGCCAGGCTTGCAGTGGCCCTGGCGTGACACCTGCCACCTCAGGCAGAGGGCCTCCCGCGTGCCCTCCATGGCGGGTTTCTCCCCGGAGCCGTGGCCTGGACACTAGGAAGGCCGGGCCTCCCCGACTCCCGGGAGGAGGGGCTAGCCCAGTTGCGCCCTGGCCCCCAAACCCTCTGGTGCCATCTGCCTGTCTCGGCACTTTTGACTCCACAGAGCCTTTCCTACATCTGGGCTGCCTGCCGTGGCAAAGTGCAGGCGTGGGGTGAGGCCATGCCTTCTCTTTCCAGGAAAAAGTGAGCCCCTGGCCGAAGCAGCAGGCCCAGGCAGAGCCTTGAGCTTGAAGCCCAGTAGGTCTGTGGCCCTCAGGGCCAGAGCAATGCTTTCAAGGCAGGGAAGCGGCCTGCAAGCTGAGTGGGAGTGGGGGAGGGGAGGGAGACAGCTGAAGCCGAGTCCAGAAGGGCGGCGATGGAAGAGCTGCAGCTGGGTCAGAGCCTGGAGGGAGGGCGGGGCCTTCACTGAGGACCCCCCCCCCGGAGGCCAGCCCTAGGCCCAGGCGGTCGCGCATGCGCCCTTGGCCTGTGCGGTGTGTGGGGGCTTGAACCCAAGCCCGCAGGGCTCCCGGAGCGGCCAGAGAAAGAAGGGCCCATGGAGAGGTAGGCGAGGTGGGCAGGGGGCGCCACCTTACTCTGCTCAGCTCCCTGAGGGAGAGAGAGAGAGACAGAGACAGAGAGAGAGATCCCTGACCTCTGAGTCTCTGCCTCCACCGCTGGCTGGTGCCAACTCACGCGCCATCCCACTTCCAGCCATCACCCCCACGCCTGCCCCGGGGCCAGCCCCACCACAGAGAGGCCGGTTGGTTCCTGCTCACCTCTGTGCCGTCCCTTCCCGACCTGACCCCAGTGCAGGGGATAAGCTTCAGACAAGTCTTTCCATGTCCCTCTGCATGACAATAGACTTCCTCCCCTCTCCCATTCCACAGGCCCACCCGGGACATCCACCTTTGTCATTAGCTCAGGAGAGGATGCAAGATGAGAATCTCTGCTATTGTGTGGGGAGACTCAGTTTCCCGGGTTTCCCCCATGGACACATGTTCTTCAGCTGGGTCTGATTTTCTCCAGACAAGCTGTCTTGGGAAGGATTTGGCCAGCCCTAATAACCTGAAGGGAAAGGGCGGAGGGGGGTTCTCTCTCTGCCCCCGACAGCCCCGAGCTTGGTCGGTCCCTCAGACCTGGCCAGGGGCAGCCCATCCCCCGGCGCCCTTCCCCGGGGCATCCAAGGGCAGGCTCGGCGCCAGCCCCACCCCGCTCGCCACTGCCCGACCATCGTCCTCCCTCGGGGGGCCTGGGCAGGACAGGGACCCAGCTGTGGGAGGCCTCCAGATCTCAGGCCTGGCACACCCTTTACCAGGCTGCTTCCTCCTCTGACGGGGGCCCAGCACACGCCCCAGGAGACTTGGCAGCCGCCCCCAGGGCTCTATCCTCTGCAACTCGTCCCCTTGGAAGGGGCCTGGCCCAGGTGCCAGGTTCGGCTGGTCGGCCAGCCTCCTTTGGAGAAAGCAGGCAAGCCGAGCCAGGCTTGCAGTGGCCCTGGCGTGACACCTGCCACCTCAGGCAGAGGGCCTCCCGCGTGCCCTCCATGGCGGGTTTCTCCCCGGAGCCGTGGCCTGGACACTAGGAAGGCCGGGCCTCCCCGACTCCCGGGAGGAGGGGCTAGCCCAGTTGCGCCCTGGCCCCCAAACCCTCTGGTGCCATCTGCCTGTCTCGGCACTTTTGACTCCACAGAGCCTTTCCTACATCTGGGCTGCCTGCCGTGGCAAAGTGCAGGCGTGGGGTGAGGCCATGCCTTCTCTTTCCAGGAAAAAGTGAGCCCCTGGCCGAAGCAGCAGGCCCAGGCAGAGCCTTGAGCTTGAAGCCCAGTAGGTCTGTGGCCCTCAGGGCCAGAGCAATGCTTTCAAGGCAGGGAAGCGGCCTGCAAGCTGAGTGGGAGTGGGGGAGGGGAGGGAGACAGCTGAAGCCGAGTCCAGAAGGGCGGCGATGGAAGAGCTGCAGCTGGGTCAGAGCCTGGAGGGAGGGCGGGGCCTTCACTGAGGACCCCCCCCCCGGAGGCCAGCCCTAGGCCCAGGCGGTCGCGCATGCGCCCTTGGCCTGTGCGGTGTGTGGGGGCTTGAACCCAAGCCCGCAGGGCTCCCGGAGCGGCCAGAGAAAGAAGGGCCCATGGAGAGGTAGGCGAGGTGGGCAGGGGGCGCCACCTTACTCTGCTCAGCTCCCTGAGGGAGAGAGAGAGAGACAGAGACAGAGAGAGAGATCCCTGACCTCTGAGTCTCTGCCTCCACCGCTGGCTGGTGCCAACTCACGCGCCATCCCACTTCCAGCCATCACCCCCACGCCTGCCCCGGGGCCAGCCCCACCACAGAGAGGCCGGTTGGTTCCTGCTCACCTCTGTGCGGTCCCTTCCCGACCTGACCCCAGTGCAGGGGATAAGCTTCAGACAAGTCTTTCCATGTCCCTCTGCATGACAATAGACTTCCTCCCCTCTCCCATTCCACAGGCCCACCCGGGACATCCACCTTTGTCATTAGCTCAGGAGAGGATGCAAGATGAGAATCTCTGCTATTGTGTGGGGAGACTCAGTTTCCCGGGTTTCCCCCATGGACACATGTTCTTCAGCTGGGTCTGATTTTCTCCAGACAAGCTGTCTTGGGAAGGATTTGGCCAGCCCTAATAACCTGAAGGGAAAGGGCGGAGGGGGGTTCTCTCTCTGCCCCCGACAGCCCCGAGCTTGGTCGGTCCCTCAGACCTGGCCAGGGGCAGCCCATCCCCCGGCGCCCTTCCCCGGGGCATCCAAGGGCAGGCTCGGCGCCAGCCCCACCCCGCTCGCCACTGCCCGACCATCGTCCTCCCTCGGGGGGCCTGGGCAGGACAGGGACCCAGCTGTGGGAGGCCTCCAGATCTCAGGCCTGGCACACCCTTTACCAGGCTGCTTCCTCCTCTGACGGGGGCCCAGCACACGCCCCAGGAGACTTGGCAGCCGCCCCCAGGGCTCTATCCTCTGCAACTCGTCCCCTTGGAAGGGGCCTGGCCCAGGTGCCAGGTTCGGCTGGTCGGCCAGCCTCCTTTGGAGAAAGCAGGCAAGCCGAGCCAGGCTTGCAGTGGCCCTGGCGTGACACCTGCCACCTCAGGCAGAGGGCCTCCCGCGTGCCCTCCATGGCGGGTTTCTCCCCGGAGCCGTGGCCTGGGCACTAGGAAGGCCGGGCCTCCCCGACTCCCGGGAGGAGGGGCTAGGCCAGTTGCGCCCTGGCCCCCAAACCCTCTGGTGCCATCTGCCTGTCTCGGCACTTCTGACTCCACAGAGCCTTTCCTACATCTGGGCTGCCTGCCGTGGCAATGTGCAGGCGTGGGGTGAGGCCATGCCTTCTCTTTCCAGGAAAAAGTGAGCCCCTGGCCGAAGCAGCAGGCCCAGGCAGAGCCTTGAGCTTGAAGCCCAGTAGGTCTGTGGCCCTCAGGGTCAGAGCAATGCTTTCCAGGCAGGGAAGCGGCCTGCAAGCTGAGTGGGAGTGGGGGAGGGGAGGGAGACAGCTGAAGCCGAGTCCAGAAGGGCGGCGATGGAAGAGCTGCAGCTGGGTCAGAGCCTGGAGGGAGGGCGGGGCCTTCACTGAGGACCCCCCCCCCAGGCCAGCCCTAGGCCCAGGCGGTCGCGCATGCGCCCTTGGCCTGTGCGGTGTGTGGGGGCTTGAACCCAAGCCCGCAGGGCTCCCGGAGCGGCCAGAGAAAGAAGGGCCCATGGAGAGGTAGGCGAGGTGGGCAGGGGGCGCCACCTTACTCTCCTCAGCTCCCTGAGGGAGAGAGAGAGAGACAGAGACAGAGAGAGAGATCCCTGACCTCTGAGTCTCTGCCTCCACCGCTGGCTGGTGCCAACTCACGCGCCATCCCACTTCCAGCCATCACCCCCACGCCTGCCCCGGGGCCAGCCCCACCACAGAGAGGCTGGTTGGTTCCTGCTCACCTTTGTGCCGTCCCTTCCCGACCTGACCCCAGTGCAGGGGATAAGCTTCAGACAAGTCTTTCCATGTCCCTCTGCATGACAATAGACTTCCTCCCCTCTCCCATTCCACAGGCCCACCCGGGACATCCACCTTTGTCATTAGCTCAGGAGAGGATGCAAGATGAGAATCTCTGCTATTGTGTGGGGAGACTCAGTTTCCCGGGTTTCCCCCATGGACACATGTTCTTCAGCTGGGTCTGATTTTCTCCAGACAAGCTGTCTTGGGAAGGATTTGGCCAGCCCTAAGAACCTGAAGGGAAAGGGCGGAGGGGGGTTCTCTCTCTGCCCCCGAGAGCCCCGAGCTGGGTCGGTCCCTCAGACCTGGCCAGGGGCAGCCCATCCCCCGGCGCCCTTCCCCGGGGCATCCAAGGGCAGGCTCGGCGCCAGCCCCACCCCGCTCGCCACTGCCCGACCATCGTCCTCCCTCGGGGGGCCTGGGCGGGACAGGGACCCGGCTGTGGGAGGCCTCCAGATCTCAGGCCTGGCACACCGTTTACCAGGCTGCTTCCTCCTCTGACGGGGGCCCAGCACACGCCCCAGGAGACTTGGCAGCCGCCCCCAGGGCTCTAGCCTCTGGAACTCGTCCCCTTGGAAGGGGCCTGGCCCAGGTGCCAGGTTCGGCTGGTCGGCCAGCCTCCTTTGGAGAAAGCAGGCAAGCCGAGCCAGGCTTGCAGTGGCCCTGGCGTGACACCTGCCACCTCAGGCAGAGGGCCTCCCGCGTGCCCTCCATGGCGGGTTTCTCCCCGGAGCCGTGGCCTGGGCACTAGGAAGGCCGGGCCTCCCCGACTCCCGGGAGGAGGGGCTAGGCCAGTTGCGCCCTGGCCCCCAAACCCTCTGGTGCCATCTGCCTGTCTCGGCACTTCTGACTCCACAGAGCCTTTCCTACATCTGGGCTGCCTGCCGTGGCAATGTGCAGGCGTGGGGTGAGGCCATGCCTTCTCTTTCCAGGAAAAAGTGAGCCCCTGGCCGAAGCAGCAGGCCCAGGCAGAGCCTTGAGCTTGAAGCCCAGTAGGTCTGTGGCCCTCAGGGTCAGAGCAATGCTTTCCAGGCAGGGAAGCGGCCTGCAAGCTGAGTGGGAGTGGGGGAGGGGAGGGAGACAGCTGAAGCCGAGTCCAGAAGGGCGGCGATGGAAGAGCTGCAGCTGGGTCAGAGCCTGGAGGGAGGGCGGGGCCTTCACTGAGGACCCCCCCCCCAGGCCAGCCCTAGGCCCAGGCGGTCGCGCATGCGCCCTTGGCCTGTGCGGTGTGTGGGGGCTTGAACCCAAGCCCGCAGGGCTCCCGGAGCGGCCAGAGAAAGAAGGGCCCATGGAGAGGTAGGCGAGGTGGGCAGGGGGCGCCACCTTACTCTCCTCAGCTCCCTGAGGGAGAGAGAGAGAGACAGAGACAGAGAGAGAGATCCCTGACCTCTGAGTCTCTGCCTCCACCGCTGGCTGGTGCCAACTCACGCGCCATCCCACTTCCAGCCATCACCCCCACGCCTGCCCCGGGGCCAGCCCCACCACAGAGAGGCTGGTTGGTTCCTGCTCACCTTTGTGCCGTCCCTTCCCGACCTGACCCCAGTGCAGGGGATAAGCTTCAGACAAGTCTTTCCATGTCCCTCTGCATGACAATAGACTTCCTCCCCTCTCCCATTCCACAGGCCCACCCGGGACATCCACCTTTGTCATTAGCTCAGGAGAGGATGCAAGATGAGAATCTCTGCTATTGTGTGGGGAGACTCAGTTTCCCGGGTTTCCCCCATGGACACATGTTCTTCAGCTGGGTCTGATTTTCTCCAGACAAGCTGTCTTGGGAAGGATTTGGCCAGCCCTAAGAACCTGAAGGGAAAGGGCGGAGGGGGGTTCTCTCTCTGCCCCCGAGAGCCCCGAGCTGGGTCGGTCCCTCAGACCTGGCCAGGGGCAGCCCATCCCCCGGCGCCCTTCCCCGGGGCATCCAAGGGCAGGCTCGGCGCCAGCCCCACCCCGCTCGCCACTGCCCGACCATCGTCCTCCCTCGGGGGGCCTGGGCGGGACAGGGACCCGGCTGTGGGAGGCCTCCAGATCTCAGGCCTGGCACACCGTTTACCAGGCTGCTTCCTCCTCTGACGGGGGCCCAGCACACGCCCCAGGAGACTTGGCAGCCGCCCCCAGGGCTCTAGCCTCTGGAACTCGTCCCCTTGGAAGGGGCCTGGCCCAGGTGCCAGGTTCGGCTGGTCGGCCAGCCTCCTTTGGAGAAAGCAGGCAAGCCGAGCCAGGCTTGCAGTGGCCCTGGCGGGACACCTGCCACCTCAGGCAGAGGGCCTCCCGCGTGCCCTCCATGGCGGGTTTCTCCCCGGAGCCGTGGCCTGGGCACTAGGAAGGCCGGGCCTCCCCGACTCCCGGGAGGAGGGGCTAGCCCACTTGCGCCCTGGCCCCCAAAGCCTGCGGTGCCATCTGCCTGTCTCGTCGGCACTTCTGACTCCACAGAGCCTTTCCTACACCTGGGCTGCCTGCCGTGGCAAAGTGCAGGCGTGGGGTGAGGCCATGGCTTTGTCTTTCCAGGAAAAAATGAGCCCCTGGCCGAAGCAGCAGGCCCAGGCAGAGCCTTGAGCTTGAAGCCCAGTAGGTCTGTGGCCCTCAGGGCCAGAGCAATGCTTTCAAGGCAGGGAAGCGGCCTGCAAGCTGAGTGGGAGTGGGGGAGGGGAGGGAGACAGCTGAAGCCGAGTCCAGAAGGGCGGCGATGGAAGAGCTGCAGCTGGGTCAGAGCCTGGAGGGAGGGCGGGGCCTTCACTGAGGACCCCTCCCCCCCGAGGCCAGCCCTAGGACCAGGCGGTCGCGCATGCGCCCTTGGCCTGTGCGGTGTGTGGGGGCTTGAACCCAAGCCCGCAGGGCTCCCGGAGCGGCCAGAGAAAGAAGGGCCCATGGAGAGGTAGGCGAGGTGGGCAGGGGGCGCCACCGTAATCTCCTCAGCTCCCTGAGGGAGAGAGACAGAGACAGAGACAGAGAGAGAGATCCCTGACCTCTGAGTCTCTGCCTCCACCGCTGGCTGGTGCCAACTCACGCGCCATCCCACTTCCAGCCAGCACCCCCACGCCTGCCCCGGGGCCAGCCCCACCACAGAGAGGCCGGTTGGTTCCTGCTCACCTCTGTGCCGTCCCTTCCCGACCTGACCCCAGTGCAGGGGATAAGCTTCAGACAAGTCTTTCCATGTCCCTCTGCATGACAATAGACTTCCTCCCCTCTCCCATTCCACAGGCCCACCCGGGACATCCACCTTTGTCATTAGCTCAGGAGAGGATGCAAGATGAGAATCTCTGCTATTGTGTGGGGAGATTCAGTTTCCCGGGTTTCCCCCATGGACACATGTTCTTCAGCTGGGTCTGATTTTCTCCAGACAAGCTGTCTTGGGAATGATTTGGCCAGCCCTAATAACCTGAAGGGAAAGGGCGGAGGGGGGTTCTCTCTCTGCCCCCGACAGCCCCGAGCTGGGTCGGTCCCTCAGACCTGGCCAGGGGCAGCCCATCCCCCGGCGCCCTTCCCCGGGGCATCCAAGGGCAGGCTCGGCGCCAGCCCCACCCCGCTCGCCACTGCCCGACCATCGTCCTCCCTCGGGGGGCCTGGGCAGGACAGGGACCCAGCTGTGGGAGGCCTCCAGATCTCAGGCCTGGCACACCGTTTACCAGGCTGCTTCCTCCTCTGACGGGGGCCCAGCACACGCCCCAGGAGACTAGGCAGCCGCCCCCAGGGCTCTATCCTCTGCAACTCGTCCCCTTGGAAGGGGCCTGGCCCAGGTGCCAGGTTCGGCTGGTCGGCCAGCCTCCTTTGGAGAAAGCAGGCAAGCCGAGCCAGGCTTGCAGTGGCCCTGGCGTGACACCTGCCACCTCAGGCAGAGGGCCTCCCGCGTGCCCTCCATGGCGGGTTTCTCCCCGGAGCCGTGGCCTGGGCACTAGGAAGGCCGGGCCTCCCCGACTCCCGGGAGGAGGGGCTAGCCCAGTTGCGCCCTGGCCCCCAAACCCTCTGGTGCCATCTGCCTGTCTCGGCACTTCTGACTCCACAGAGCCTTTCCTACATCTGGGCTGCCTGCCGTGGCAATGTGCAGGCGTGGGGTGAGGCCATGCCTTCTCTTTCCAGGAAAAAGTGAGCCCCTGGCCGAAGCAGCAGGCCCAGGCAGAGCCTTGAGCTTGAAGCCCAGTAGGTCTGTGGCCCTCAGGGCCAGAGCAATGCTTTCAAGTCAGGGAAGCGGCCTGCAAGCTGAGTGGGAGTGGGGGAGGGGAGGGAGACAGCTGAAGCCGAGTCCAGAAGGGCGGCGATGGAAGAGCTGCAGCTGGGTCAGAGCCTGGAGGGAGGGCGGGGCCTTCACTGAGGACCCCCCCCCCCGGAGGCCAGCCCTAGGCCCAGGCGGTCGAGCATGCGCCCTTGGCCTGTGCGGTGTGTGGGGGCTTGAACCCAAGCCCGCAGGGCTCCCGGAGCGGCCAGAGAAAGAAGGGCCCATGGAGAGGTAGGCGAGGTGGGCAGGGGGCGCCACCTTACTCTGCTCAGCTCCCTGAGGGAGAGAGAGAGAGACAGAGACAGAGAGAGAGATCCCTGACCTCTGAGTCTCTGTCTCCACCGCTGGCTGGTGCCAACTCACGCGCCATCCCACTTCCAGCCATCACCCCCACGCCTGCCCCGGGGCCAGCCCCACCACAGAGAGGCCGGTTGGTTCCTGCTCACCTCTGTGCCGTCCCTTCCCGACCTGACCCCAGTGCAGGGGATAAGCTTCAGACAAGTCTTTCCATGTCCCTCTGCATGACAATAGACTTCCTCCCCTCTCCCATTCCACAGGCCCACCCGGGACATCCACCTTTGTCATTAGCTCAGGAGAGGATGCAAGATGAGAATCTCTGCTATTGTGTGGGGAGATTCAGTTTCCCGGGTTTCCCCCATGGACACATGTTCTTCAGCTGGGTCTGATTTTCTCCAGACAAGCTGTCTTGGGAAGGATTTGGCCAGCCCTAATAACCTGAAGGGAAAGGGCGGAGGGGGGTTCTCTCTCTGCCCCCGACAGCCCCGAGCTGGGTCGGTCCCTCAGACCTGGCCAGGGGCAGCCCATCCCCCGGCGCCCTTCCCCGGGGCATCCAAGGGCAGGCTCGGCGCCAGCCCCACCCCGCTCGCCACTGCCCGACCATCGTCCTCCCTCGGGGGGCCTGGGCAGGACAGGGACCCAGCTGTGGGAGGCCTCCAGATCTCAGGCCTGGCACACCGTTTACCATGCTGCTTCCTCCTCTGACGGGGGCCCAGCACACGCCCCAGGAGACTAGGCAGCCGCCCCCAGGGCTCTATCCTCTGCAACTCGTCCCCTTGGAAGGGGCCTGGCCCAGGTGCCAGGTTCGGCTGGTCGGCCAGCCTCCTTTGGAGAAAGCAGGCAAGCCGAGCCAGGCTTGCAGTGGCCCTGGCGTGACACCTGCCACCTCAGGCAGAGGGCCTCCCGCGTGCCCTCCATGGCGGGTTTCTCCCCGGAGCCGTGGCCTGGGCACTAGGAAGGCCGGGCCTCCCCGACTCCCGGGAGGAGGGGCTAGGCCAGTTGCGCCCTGGCCCCCAAACCCTCTGGTGCCATCTGCCTGTCTCGGCACTTCTGACTCCACAGAGCCTTTCCTACATCTGGGCTGCCTGCCGTGGCAATGTGCAGGCGTGGGGTGAGGCCATGCCTTCTCTTTCCAGGAAAAAGTGAGCCCCTGGCCGAAGCAGCAGGCCCAGGCAGAGCCTTGAGCTTGAAGCCCAGTAGGTCTGTGGCCCTCAGGGCCAGAGCAATGCTTTCAAGTCAGGGAAGCGGCCTGCAAGCTGAGTGGGAGTGGGGGAGGGGAGGGAGACAGCTGAAGCCGAGTCCAGAAGGGCGGCGATGGAAGAGCTGCAGCTGGGTCAGAGCCTGGAGGGAGGGCGGGGCCTTCACTGAGGACCCCCCCCCCGGAGGCCAGCCCTAGGCCCAGGCGGTCGAGCATGCGCCCTTGGCCTGTGCGGTGTGTGGGGGCTTGAACCCAAGCCCGCAGGGCTCCCGGAGCGGCCAGAGAAAGAAGGGCCCATGGAGAGGTAGGCGAGGTGGGCAGGGGGCGCCACCTTACTCTGCTCAGCTCCCTGAGGGAGAGAGAGAGAGACAGAGACAGAGAGAGAGATCCCTGACCTCTGAGTCTCTGTCTCCACCGCTGGCTGGTGCCAACTCACGCGCCATCCCACTTCCAGCCATCACCCCCACGCCTGCCCCGGGGCCAGCCCCACCACAGAGAGGCCGGTTGGTTCCTGCTCACCTCTGTGCCGTCCCTTCCCGACCTGACCCCAGTGCAGGGGATAAGCTTCAGACAAGTCTTTCCATGTCCCTCTGCATGACAATAGACTTCCTCCCCTCTCCCATTCCACAGGCCCACCCGGGACATCCACCTTTGTCATTAGCTCAGGAGAGGATGCAAGATGAGAATCTCTGCTATTGTGTGGGGAGATTCAGTTTCCCGGGTTTCCCCCATGGACACATGTTCTTCAGCTGGGTCTGATTTTCTCCAGACAAGCTGTCTTGGGAAGGATTTGGCCAGCCCTAATAACCTGAAGGGAAAGGGCGGAGGGGGGTTCTCTCTCTGCCCCCGACAGCCCGGAGCTGGGTCGGTCCCTCAGACCTGGCCAGGGGCAGCCCATCCCCCGGCGCCCTTCCCCGGGGCATCCAAGGGCAGGCTCGGCGCCAGCCCCACCCCGCTCGCCACTGCCCGACCATCGTCCTCCCTCGGGGGGCCTGGGCAGGACAGGGACCCAGCTGTGGGAGGCCTCCAGATCTCAGGCCTGGCACACCGTTTACCAGGCTGCTTCCTCCTCTGACGGGGGCCCAGCACACGCCCCAGGAGACTTGGCAGCCGCCCCCAGGGCTCTATCCTCTGCAACTCGTCCCCTTGGAAGGGGCCTGGCCCAGGTGCCAGGTTCGGCTGGTCGGCCAGCCTCCTTTGGAGAAAGCAGGCAAGCCGAGCCAGGCTTGCAGTGGCCCTGGCGTGACACCTGCCACCTCAGGCAGAGGGCCTCCCGCGTGCCCTCCATGGCGGGTTTCTCCCCGGAGCCGTGGCCTGGGCACTAGGAAGGCCGGGCCTCCCCGACTCCCGGGAGGAGGGGCTAGCCCACTTGCGCCCTGGCCCCCAAACCCTCTGGTGCCATCTGCCTGTCTCGGCACTTCTGACTCCACAGAGCCTTTCCTACATCTGGGCTGCCTGCCGTGGCAAAGTGCAGGCGTGGGGTGAGGCCACGGGTTTGTCTTTCCAGGAAAAAATGAGCCCCTGGCCGAAGCAGCAGGCCCAGGCAGAGCCTTGAGCTTGAAGCCCAGTAGGTCTGTGGCCCTCAGGGCCAGAGCCATGCTTTCAAGGCAGGGAAGCGGCCTGCAAGCTGAGTGGGAGTGGGGGAGGGGAGGGAGACAGCTGAAGCCGAGTCCAGAAGGGCGGCGATGGAAGAGCTGCAGCTGGGTCAGAGCCTGGAGGGAGGGCGGGGCCTTCACTGAGGACCCCCCCCCCCCCGAGGCCAGCCCTAGGCCCAGGCGGTCGCGCATGCGCCCTTGGCCTGTGCGGTGTGTGGGGGCTTGAACCCAAGCCCGCAGGGCTCCCGGAGCGGCCAGAGAAAGAAGGGCCCATGGAGAGGTAGGCGAGGTGGGCAGGGGGCGCCACCTTACTCTCCTCAGCTCCCTGAGGGAGAGAGAGAGAGACAGAGACAGAGAGAGAGATCCCTGACCTGTGAGTCTCTGCCTCCACCGCTGGCTGGTGCCAACTCACGCGCCATCCCACTTCCAGCCATCACCCCCACGCCTGCCCCGGGGCCAGCCCCACCACAGAGAGGCCGGTTGGTTCCTGCTCACCTCTGTGCCGTCCCTTCCCAACCTGACCCCAGTGCAGGGGATAAGCTTCAGACAAGTCTTTCCATGTCCCTCTGCATGACAATAGATTTCCTCCCCTCTCCCATTCCACAGGCCCACCCGGGACATCCACCTTTGTCATTAGCTCAGGAGAGGATGCAAGATGAGAATCTCTGCTATTGTGTGGGGAGACTCAGTTTCCCGGGTTTCCCCCATGGACACATGTTCTTCAGCTGGGTCTGATTTTCTCCAGACAAGCTGTCTTGGGAAGGATTTGGCCAGCCCTAAGAACCTGAAGGGAAAGGGCGGAGGGGGGTTCTCTCTCTGCCCCCGACAGCCCCGAGCTGGGTCGGTCCCTCAGACCCGGCCAGGGGCAGCCCATCCCCCGGCGCCCTTCCCCGGGGCATCCAAGGGCAGGCACGGCGCCAGCCCCACCCTGCTCGCCACTGCCCGACCATCGTCCTCCCTCGGGGGGCCTGGGCAGGACAGGGACCCGGCTGTGGGAGGCCTCCAGATCTCAGGCCTGGCACACCCTTTACCAGGCTGCTTCCTCCTCTGACGGGGGCCCAGCACACGCCCCAGGAGACTTGGCAGCCGCCCCCAGGGCTCTAGCCTCTGGAACTCGTCCCCTTGGAAGGGGCCTGGCCCAGGTGCCAGGTTCGGCTGGTCGGCCAGCCTCCTTTGGAGAAAGCAGGCAAGCCGAGCCAGGCTTGCAGTGGCCCTGGCGGGACACCTGCCACCTCAGGCAGAGGGCCTCCCGCGTGCCCTCCATGGCGAGTTTCTCCCCGGAGCCGTGGCCTGGGCACTAGGAAGGCCGGGCCTCCCCGACTCCCGGGAGGAGGGGCTAGCCCACTTGCGCCCTGGCCCCCAAACCCTCTGGTGCCATCTGCCTGTCTTGGCACTTCTGACTCCACAGAGCCTTTCCTACATCTGGGCTGCCTGCCGTGGCAAAGTGCAGGCGTGGGGTGAGGCCATGGCTTTGTCTTTCCAGGAAAAAATGAGCCCCTGGCCGAAGCAGCAGGCCCAGGCAGAGCCTTGAGCTTGAAGCCCAGTAGGTCTGTGGCCCTCAGGGCCAGAGCCATGCTTTCAAGGCAGGGAAGCGGCCTGCAAGCTGAGTGGGAGTGGGGGAGGGGAGGGAGACAGCTGAAGCCGAGTCCAGAAGGGCGGCGATGGAAGAGCTGCAGCTGGGTCAGAGCCTGGAGGGAGGGCGGGGCCTTCACTGAGGACCCCCCCCCCCCCGAGGCCAGCCCTAGGCCACGGCGGTCGCGCATGCGCCCTTGGCCTGTGCGGTGTGTGGGGGCTTGAACCCAAGCCCGCAGGGCTCCCGGAGCGGCCAGAGAATGAAGGGCCCATGGAGAGGTAGGCGAGGTGGGCAGGGGGCGCCACCTTACTCTCCTCAGCTCCCTGAGGGAGAGAGAGAGAGACAGAGACAGAGAGAGAGATCCCTGACCTCTGAGTCTCTGCCTCCACCGCTGGCTGGTGCCAACTCACGCGCCATCCCACTTCCAGCCATCACCCCCCACGCCTGCCCCGGGGCCAGCCCCACCACAGAGAGGCCGGTTGGTTCCTGCTCACCTCTGTGCCATCCCTTCCCGACCTGACCCCAGTGCAGGGGATAAGCTTCAGACAAGTCTTTCCATGTCCCTCTGCATGACAATAGACTTCCTCCCCTCTCCCATTCCACAGGCCCCCCGGGAGATCCACCTTTGTCATTAGCTCAGGAGAGGATGCAAGATGAGAATCTCTGCTATTGTGTGGGGAGACTCAGTTTCCCGGGTTTCCCCCATGGACACATGTTCTTCAGCTGGGTCTGATTTTCTCCAGACAAGCTGTCTTGGGAAGGATTTGGCCAGCCCTAAGAACCTGAAGGGAAAGGGCGGAGGGGGGTTCTCTCTCTGCCCCCGACAGCCCCGAGCTGGGTCCGTCCCTCAGACCCGGCCAGGGGCAGCCCATCCCCCGGCGCCCTTCCCCGGGGCATCCAAGGGCAGGCTCGGCGCCAGCCCCACCCCGCTCGCCACTGCCCGACCATCGTCCTCCCTCGGGGGGCCTGGGCAGGACAGGGACCCGGCTGTGGGAGGCCTCCAGATCTCAGGCCTGGCACACCGTTTACCAGGCTGCTTCCTCCTCTGACGGGGGCCCAGCACATGCCCCAGGAGACTTGGCAGCCGCCCCCAGGGCTCTAGCCTCTGGAACTCGTCCCCTTGGAAGGGGCCTGGCCCAGGTGCCAGGTTCGGCTGGTCGGCCAGCCTCCTTTGGAGAAAGCAGGCAAGCCGAGCCAGGCTTGCAGTGGCCCTGGCGTGACACCTGCCACCTCAGGCAGAGGGCCTCCCGCGTGCCCTCCATGGCGGGTTTCTCCCCGGAGCCGTGGCCTGGGCACTAGGAAGGCCGGGCCTCCCCGACTCCCGGGAGGAGGGGCTAGCCCACTTGCGCCCTGGCCCCCAAAGCCTGCGGTGCCATCTGCCTGTCTCGGCACTTCTGACTCCACAGAGCCTTTCCTACACCTGGGCTGCCTGCCGTGGGAAAGTGCAGGCGTGGGGTGAGGCAATGGCTTTGTCTTTCCAGGAAAAAATGAGCCCCTGGCCGAAGCAGCAGGCCCAGGCAGAGCCTTGAGCTTGAAGCCCAGTAGGTCTGTGGCCCTCAGGGCCAGAGCAATGCTTTCAAGGCAGGGAAGCGGCCTGCAAGCTGAGTGGGAGTGGGGGAGGGGAGGGAGACAGCTGAAGCCGAGTCCAGAAGGGCGGCGATGGAAGAGCTGCAGCTGGGTCAGAGCCTGGAGGGAGGGCGGGGCCTTCACTGAGGACCCCCCCCCCCCCGAGGCCAGCCCTAGGCCCAGGCAGTCGCGCATGCGCCCTTGGCCTGTGCGGTGTGTGGGGGCTTGAACCCAAGCCCGCAGGGCTCCCGGAGCGGCCAGAGAAAGAAGGGCCCATGGAGAGGTAGGCGAGGTGGGCAGGGGGCGCCACCGTAATCTCCTCAGCTCCCTGAGGGAGAGAGACAGAGACAGAGACAGAGAGAGAGATCCCTGACCTCTGAGTCTCTGCCTCCACCGCTGGCTGGTGCCAACTCACGCGCCATCCCACTTCCAGCCATCACCCCCCACGCCTGCCCCGGGGCCAGCCCCACCACAGAGAGGCCGGTTGGTTCCTGCTCACCTCTGTGCCATCCCTTCCCGACCTGACCCCAGTGCAGGGGATAAGCTTCAGACAAGTCTTTCCATGTCCCTCTGCATGACAATAGACTTCCTCCCCTCTCCCATTCCACAGGCCCACCCGGGACATCCACCTTTGTCATTAGCTCAGGAGAGGATGCAAGATGAGAATCTCTGCTATTGTGTGGGGAGACTCAGTTTCCCGGGTTTCCCCCATGGACACATGTTCTTCAGCTGGGTCTGATTTTCTCCAGACAAGCTGTCTTGGGAAGGATTTGGCCAGCCCTAAGAACCTGAAGGGAAAGGGCGGAGGGGGGTTCTCTCTCTGCCCCCGACAGCCCCGAGCTGGGTCGGTCCCTCAGACCCGGCCAGGGGCAGCCCATCCCCCGGCGCCCTTCCCCGGGGCATCCAAGGGCAGGCTCGGCGCCAGCCCCACCCCGCTCGCCACTGCCCGACCATCGTCCTCCCTAGAGGGGCCTGGGAAGGACAGGGACCCGGGTGTGGGAGGCCTCCAGATCTCAGGCCTGGCACACCCCTTTACCAGGCTGCTTCCTCCTCTGACGGGGGCCCAGCACACGCCCCAGGAGACTTGGCAGCCGCCCCCAGGGCTCTAGCTTCTGGAACTCGTCCCCTTGGAAGGGGCCTGGCCCAGGTGCCAGGTTCGGCTGGTCGGCCAGCCTCCTTTGGAGAAAGCAGGCAAGCCGAGCCAGGCTTGCAGTGGCCCTGGCGTGACACCTGCCACCTCAGGCAGAGGGCCTCCCGCGTGCCCTCCATGGCGGGTTTCTCCCCGGAGCCGTGGCCTGGGCACTAGGAAGGCCGGGCCTCCCCGACTCCCGGGAGGAGGGTCTAGCCCAGTTGCGCCCTGGCCCCCAAACCCTCTGGTGCCATCTGCCTGTCTCGGCACTTCTGACTCCACAGAGCCTTTCCTACATCTGGGCTGCCTGCCGTGGCAAAGTGCAGGCGTGGGGTGAGGCCATGGCTTTTTCTTTCCAGGAAAAAATGAGCCCCTGGCCGAAGCAGCAGGCCCAGGCAGAGCCTTGAGCTTGAAGCCCAGTAGGTCTGTGGCCCTCAGGGCCAGAGCCATGCTTTCAAGGCAGGGAAGCGGCCTGCAAGCTGAGTGGGAGTGGGGGAGGGGAGGGAGACAGCTGAAGCCGAGTCCAGAAGGGCGGCGATGGAAGAGCTGCAGCTGGGTCAGTGCCTGGAGGGAGGGCGGGGCCTTCACTGAGGACCCCCCCCCCAGGCAATCCCTAGTCCCAGGCGGTCGCGCATGCGCCCTTGGCCTGTGCGGTGTGTGGGGGCTTGAACCCAAGCCCGCAGGGCTCCCGGAGCGGCCAGAGAAAGAAGGGCCCATGGAGAGGTAGGCGAGGTGGGCAGGGGGCGCCACCGTAATCTCCTCCGCTCCCTGAGGGAGAGAGACAGAGACAGAGACAGAGAGAGAGATCCCTGACCTCTGAGTCTCTGCCTCCACCGCTGGCTGTTGCCAACTCACGCGCCATCCCACTTCCAGCCATCACCCCCACGCCTGCCCCGGGGCCAGCCCCACCACAGAGAGGCCGGTGGGTTCCTGCTCACCTCTGTGCCGTCCCTTCCCGACCTGACCCCAGTGCAGGGGATAAGCTTCAGACAAGTCTTTCCATGTCCCTCTGCATGACAATAGACTTCCTCCCCTCTCCCATTCCACAGGCCCACCCGGGACATCCACCTTTGTCATTAGCTCAGGAGAGGATGCAAGATGAGAATCTCTGCTATTGTGTGGGGAGACTCAGTTTCCCGGGTTTCCCCCATGGACACATGTTCTTCAGCTGGGTCTGATTTTCTCCAGACAAGCTGTCTTGGGAAGGATTTGGCCAGCCCTAAGAACCTGAAGGGAAAGGGCGGAGCGGGGTTCTCTCTCTGCCCCCGACAGCCCCGAGCTGGGTCGGTCCCTCAGACCCTGCCAGGGGCAGGCCATCCCCCGGCGCCCTTCCCCGGGGCATCCAAGGGCAGGCTCGGCGCCAGCCCCACCCCGCTCGCCACTGCCCGACCATCGTCCTCCCTAGAGGGGCCTGGGAAGGACAGGGACCCGGGTGTGGGAGGCCTCCAGATCTCAGGCCTGGCACACCGTTTACCAGGCTGCTTCCTCCTCTGACGGGGGCCCAGCACACGCCCCAGGAGACTTGGCAGCCGCCCCTCGTCCCCTTGGAAGGGGCCTGGCCCAGGTGCCAGGTTCGGCTGGTCGGCCAGCCTCCTTTGGAGAAAGCAGGCAAGCCGAGCCAGGCTTGCAGTGGCCCTGGCGTGACACCTGCCACCTCAGGCAGAGGGCCTCCCGCGTGCCCTCCATGGCGGGTTTCTCCCCCGGAGCCGTGGCCTGGGCACTAGGAAGGCCGGGCCTCCCCGACTCCCGGGAGGAGGGTCTAGCCCAGTTGCGCCCTGGCCCCCAAACCCTCTGGTGCCATCTGCCTGTCTCGGCACTTCTGACTCCACAGAGCCTTTCCTACATCTGGGCTGCCTGCCGTGGCAAAGTGCAGGCGTGGGGTGAGGCCATGGCTTTTTCTTTCCAGGAAAAAATGAGCCCCTGGCCGAAGCAGCAGGCCCAGGCAGAGCCTTGAGCTTGAAGCCCAGTAGGTCTGTGGCCCTCAGGGCCAGAGCCATGCTTTCAAGGCAGGGAAGCGGCCTGCAAGCTGAGTGGGAGTGGGGGAGGGGAGGGAGACAGCTGAAGCCGAGTCCAGAAGGGCGGCGATGGAAGAGCTGCAGCTGGGTCAGAGTCTGGAGGGAGGGCGGGTCCTTCACTGAGGACCCCCCCCCCCGAGGCCAGCCCTAGGCCGCGGCGGTCGCGCATGCGCCCTTGGCCTGTGCGGTGTGTGGGGGCTTGAACCCAAGCCCGCAGGGCTCCCGGAGCGGCCAGAGAAAGAAGGGCCCATGGAGAGGTAGGCGAGGTGGGCAGGGGGCGCCACCTTACTCTCCTCAGCTCCCTGAGGGAGAGAGAGAGAGACAGAGACAGAGAGAGAGATCCCTGACCTCTGAGTCTCTGCCTCCACCGCTGGCTGGTGCCAACTCACGCGCCATCCCACTTCCAGCCATCACCCCCACGCCTGCCCCGGGGCCAGCCCCACCACAGAGAGGCCGGTTGGTTCCTGCTCACCTCTGTGCCGTCCCTTCCCAACCTGACCCCAGTGCAGGGGATAAGCTTCAGACAAGTCTTTCCATGTCCCTCTGCATGACAATAGACTTCCTCCCCTCTCCCATTCCACAGGCCCACCCGGGACATCCACCTTTGTCATTAGCTCAGGAGAGGATGCAAGATGAGAATCTCTGCTATTGTGTGGGGAGACTCAGTTTCCCGGGTTTCCCCCATGGACACATGTTCTTCAGCTGGGTCTGATTTTCTCCAGACAAGCTGTCTTGGGAAGGATTTGGCCAGCCCTAAGAACCTGAAGGGAAAGGGCGGAGGGGGGTTCTCTCTCTGCCCCCGACAGCCCCGAGCTGGGTCGGTCCCTCAGACCCGGCCAGGGGCAGCCCATCCCCCGGCGCCCTTCCCCGGGGCATCCAAGGGCAGGCTCGGCGCCAGCCCCACCCCGCTCGCCACTGCCCGACCATCGTCCTCCCTCGGGGGGCCTGGGCAGGACAGGGACCCGGCTGTGGGAGGCCTCCAGATCTCAGGCCTGGCACACCCTTTACCAGGCTGCTTCCTCCTCTGACGGGGGCCCAGCACACGCCCCAGGAGACTTGGCAGCCGCCCCCAGGGCTCTAGCCTCTGGAACTCGTCCCCTTGGAAGGGGCCTGGCCCAGGTGCCAGGTTCGGCTGGTCGGCCAGCCTCCTTTGGAGAAAGCAGGCAAGCCGAGCCAGGCTTGCAGTGGCCCTGGCGTGACACCTGCCACCTCAGGCAGAGGGCCTCCCGCGTGCCCTCCATGGCGGGTTTCTCCCCGGAGCCGTGGCCTGGGCACTAGGAAGGCCGGGCCTCCCCGACTCCCGGGAGGAGGGGCTAGCCCACTTGCGCCCTGGCCCCCAAAGCCTGCGGTGCCATCTGCCTGTCTCGGCACTTCTGACTCCACAGAGCCTTTCCTACACCTGGGCTGCCTGCCGTGGGAAAGTGCAGGCGTGGGGTGAGGCAATGGCTTTGTCTTTCCAGGAAAAAATGAGCCCCTGGCCGAAGCAGCAGGCCCAGGCAGAGCCTTGAGCTTGAAGCCCAGTAGGTCTGTGGCCCTCAGGGCCAGAGCAATGCTTTCAAGGCAGGGAAGCGGCCTGCAAGCTGAGTGGGAGTGGGGGAGGGGAGGGAGACAGCTGAAGCCGAGTCCAGAAGGGCGGCGATGGAAGAGCTGCAGCTGGGTCAGAGCCTGGAGGGAGGGCGGGGCCTTCACTGAGGACCCCCCCCCCCCCCGAGGCCAGCCCTAGGCCCAGGCGGTCGCGCATGCGCCCTTGGCCTGTGCGGTGTGTGGGGGCTTGAACCCAAGCCCGCAGGGCTCCCGGAGCGGCCAGAGAAAGAAGGGCCCATGGAGAGGTAGGCGAGGTGGGCAGGGGGCGCCACCGTAATCTCCTCAGCTCCCTGAGGGAGAGAGACAGAGACAGAGACAGAGAGAGAGATCCCTGACCTCTGAGTCTCTGCCTCCACCGCTGGCTGGTGCCAACTCACGCGCCATCCCACTTCCAGCCATCACCCCCACGCCTGCCCCGGGGCCAGCCCCACCACAGAGAGGCCGGTTGGTTCCTGCTCACCTCTGTGCCATCCCTTCCCGACCTGACCCCAGTGCAGGGGATAAGCTTCAGACAAGTCTTTCCATGTCCCTCTGCATGACAATAGACTTCCTCCCCTCTCCCATTCCACAGGCCCACCCGGGACATCCACCTTTGTCATTAGCTCAGGAGAGGATGCAAGATGAGAATCTCTGCTATTGTGTGGGGAGACTCAGTTTCCCGGGTTTCCCCCATGGACACATGTTCTTCAGCTGGGTCTGATTTTCTCCAGACAAGCTGTCTTGGGATGGATTTGGCCAGCCCTAAGAACCTGAAGGGAAAGGGCGGAGGGGGGTTCTCTCTCTGCCCCCGACAGCCCCGAGCTGGGTCGGTCCCTCAGACCCGGCCAGGGGCAGCCCATCCCCCGGCGCCCTTCCCCGGGGCATCCAAGGGCAGGCTCGGCGCCAGCCCCACCCCGCTCGCCACTGCCCGACCATCGTCCTCCCTAGAGGGGCCTGGGAAGGACAGGGACCCGGGTGTGGGAGGCCTCCAGATCTCAGGCCTGGCACACCGTTTACCAGGCTGCTTCCTCCTCTGACGGGGGCCCAGCACACGCCCCAGGAGACTTGGCAGCCGCCCCCAGGGCTCTAGCTTCTGGAACTCGTCCCCTTGGAAGGGGCCTGGCCCAGGTGCCAGGTTCGGCTGGTCGGCCAGCCTCCTTTGGAGAAAGCAGGCAAGCCGAGCCAGGCTTGCAGTGGCCCTGGCGTGACACCTGCCACCTCAGGCAGAGGGCCTCCCGCGTGCCCTCCATGGCGGGTTTCTCCCCGGAGCCGTGGCCTGGGCACTAGGAAGGCCGGGCCTCCCCGACTCCCGGGAGGAGGGTCTAGCCCAGTTGCGCCCTGGCCCCCAAACCCTCTGGTGCCATCTGCCTGTCTCGGCACTTCTGACTCCACAGAGCCTTTCCTACATCTGGGCTGCCTGCCGTGGCAAAGTGCAGGCGTGGGGTGAGGCCATGGCTTTTTCTTTCCAGGAAAAAATGAGCCCCTGGCCGAAGCAGCAGGCCCAGGCAGAGCCTTGAGCTTGAAGCCCAGTAGGTCTGTGGCCCTCAGGGCCAGAGCCATGCTTTCAAGGCAGGGAAGCGGCCTGCAAGCTGAGTGGGAGTGGGGGAGGGGAGGGAGACAGCTGAAGCCGAGTCCAGAAGGGCGGCGATGGAAGAGCTGCAGCTGGGTCAGTGCCTGGAGGGAGGGCGGGGCCTTCACTGAGGACCCCCCCCCTAGAGGCAAGCCCTAGGCCCAGGCGGTCGCGCATGCGCCCTTGGCCTGTGCGGTGTGTGGGGGCTTGAACCCAAGCCCGCAGGGCTCCCGGAGCGGCCAGAGAAAGAAGGGCCCATGGAGAGGTAGGCGAGGTGGGCAGGGGGCGCCACCTTACTCTGCTCAGCTCCCTGAGGGAGAGAGAGAGAGACAGAGACAGAGAGAGAGATCCCTGACCTCTGAGTCTCTGCCTCCACCGCTGGCTGGTGCCAACTCACGCGCCATCCCACTTCCAGCCATCACCCCCACGCCTGCCCCGGGGCCAGCCCCACCACAGAGAGGCCGGTTGGTTCCTGCTCACCTCTGTGCCATCCCTTCCCGACCTGACCCCAGTGCAGGGGATAAGCTTCAGACAAGTCTTTCCATGTCCCTCTGCATGACAATAGACTTCCTCCCCTCTCCCATTCCACAGGCCCACCCGGGACATCCACCTTTGTCATTAGCTCAGGAGAGGATGCAAGATGAGAATCTCTGCTATTGTGTGGGGAGACTCAGTTTCCCGGGTTTCCCCCATGGACACATGTTCTTCAGCTGGGTCTGATTTTCTCCAGACAAGCTGTCTTGGGAAGGATTTGGCCAGCCCTAAGAACCTGAAGGGAAAGGGCGGAGGGGGGTTCTCTCTCTGCCCCCGACAGCCCCGAGCTGGGTCCGTCCCTCAGACCCGGCCAGGGGCAGCCCATCCCCCGGCGCCCTTCCCCGGGGCATCCAAGGGCAGGCTCGGCGCCAGCCCCACCCCGCTCGCCACTGCCCGACCATCGTCCTCCCTAGAGGGGCCTGGGAAGGACAGGGACCCGGGTGTGGGAGGCCTCCAGATCTCAGGCCTGGCACACCGTTTACCAGGCTGCTTCCTCCTCTGACGGGGGCCCAGCACACGCCCCAGGAGACTTGGCAGCCGCCCCCAGGGCTCTAGCTTCTGGAACTCGTCCCCTTGGAAGGGGCCTGGCCCAGGTGCCAGGTTCGGCTGGTCGGCCAGCCTCCTTTGGAGAAAGCAGGCAAGCCGAGCCAGGCTTGCAGTGGCCCTGGCGTGACACCTGCCACCTCAGGCAGAGGGCCTCCCGCGTGCCCTCCATGGCGGGTTTCTCCCCGGAGCCGTGGCCTGGGCACTAGGAAGGCCGGGCCTCCCCGACTCCCGGGAGGAGGGTCTAGCCCAGTTGCGCCCTGGCCCCCAAACCCTCTGGTGCCATCTGCCTGTCTCGGCACTTCTGACTCCACAGAGCCTTTCCTACATCTGGGCTGCCTGCCGTGGCAAAGTGCAGGCGTGGGGTGAGGCCATGGCTTTTTCTTTCCAGGAAAAAATGAGCCCCTGGCCGAAGCAGCAGGCCCAGGCAGAGCCTTGAGCTTGAAGCCCAGTAGGTCTGTGGCCCTCAGGGCCAGAGCCATGCTTTCAAGGCAGGGAAGCAGCCTGCAAGCTGAGTGGGAGTGGGGGAGGGGAGGGAGACAGCTGAAGCCGAGTCCAGAAGGGCGGCGATGGAAGAGCTGCAGCTGGGTCAGTGCCTGGAGGGAGGGCGGGGCCTTCACTGAGGACCCCCCCCCTAGAGGCAAGCCCTAGGCCCAGGCGGTCGCGCATGCGCCCTTGGCCTGTGCGGTGTGTGGGGGCTTGAACCCAAGCCCGCAGGGCTCCCGGAGCGGCCAGAGAAAGAAGGGCCCATGGAGAGGTAGGCGAGGTGGGCAGGGGGCGCCACCTTACTCTGCTCAGCTCCCTGAGGGAGAGAGAGAGAGACAGAGACAGAGAGAGAGATCCCTGACCTCTGAGTCTCTGCCTCCACCGCTGGCTGGTGCCAACTCACGCGCCATCCCACTTCCAGCCATCACCCCCACGCCTGCCCCGGGGCCAGCCCCACCACAGAGAGGCCGGTTGGTTCCTGCTCACCTCTGTGCCATCCCTTCCCGACCTGACCCCAGTGCAGGGGATAAGCTTCAGACAAGTCTTTCCATGTCCCTCTGCATGACAATAGACTTCCTCCCCTCTCCCATTCCACAGGCCCACCCGGGACATCCACCTTTGTCATTAGCTCAGGAGAGGATGCAAGATGAGAATCTCTGCTATTGTGTGGGGAGACTCAGTTTCCCGGGTTTCCCCCATGGACACATGTTCTTCAGCTGGGTCTGATTTTCTCCAGACAAGCTGTCTTGGGAAGGATTTGGCCAGCCCTAAGAACCTGAAGGGAAAGGGCGGAGGGGGGTTCTCTCTCTGCCCCCGACAGCCCCGAGCTGGGTCGGTCCCTCAGACCCGGCCAGGGGCAGCCCATCCCCCGGCGCCCTTCCCCGGGGCATCCAAGGGCAGGCTCGGCGCCAGCCCCACCCCGCTCGCCACTGCCCGACCATCGTCCTCCCTAGAGGGGCCTGGGAAGGACAGGGACCCGGGTGTGGGAGGCCTCCAGATCTCAGGCCTGGCACACCGTTTACCAGGCTGCTTCCTCCTCTGACGGGGGCCCAGCACACGCCCCAGGAGACTTGGCAGCCGCCCCCAGGGCTCTAGCTTCTGGAACTCGTCCCCTTGGAAGGGGCCTGGCCCAGGTGCCAGGTTCGGCTGGTCGGCCAGCCTCCTTTGGAGAAAGCAGGCAAGCCGAGCCAGGCTTGCAGTGGCCCTGGCGTGACACCTGCCACCTCAGGCAGAGGGCCTCCCGCGTGCCCTCCATGGCGGGTTTCTCCCCGGAGCCGTGGCCTGGGCACTAGGAAGGCCGGGCCTCCCCGACTCCCGGGAGGAGGGTCTAGCCCAGTTGCGCCCTGGCCCCCAAACCCTCTGGTGCCATCTGCCTGTCTCGGCACTTCTGACTCCACAGAGCCTTACCTACATCTGGGCTGCCTGCCGTGGCAAAGTGCAGGCGTGGGGTGAGGCCATGGCTTTTTCTTTCCAGGAAAAAATGAGCCCCTGGCCGAAGCAGCAGGCCCAGGCAGAGCCTTGAGCTTGAAGCCCAGTAGGTCTGTGGCCCTCAGGGCCAGAGCCATGCTTTCAAGGCAGGGAAGCAGCCTGCAAGCTGAGTGGGAGTGGGGGAGGGGAGGGAGACAGCTGAAGCCGAGTCCAGAAGGGCGGCAATGGAAGAGCTGCAGCTGGGTCAGTGCCTGGAGGGAGGGCGGGGCCTTCACTGAGGACACCCCCCACCCCGAGGCAAGCCCTAGGCCCCGGCGGTCGCGCATGCGCCCTTGGCCTGTGCGGTGTGTGGGGGGTTGAACCCAAGCCCGCAGGGCTCCCGGAGCGGCCAGAGAAAGAAGGGCCCATGGAGAGGTAGGCGAGGTGGCAGGGGGCGCCACCTTACTCTCCTCAGCTCCCTGAGGGAGAGAGAGAGAGACAGAGACAGAGAGAGAGATCCCTGACTTCTGACTCCACAGAGCCTTTCCTACATCTGGGCTGCCTGCCGTGGCAAAGTGCAGGCGTGGGGTGAGGCCATGCCTTCTCTTTCCAGGAAAAAGTGAGCCCCTGGCCGAAGCAGCAGGCCCAGGCAGAGCCTTGAGCTTGAAGCCCAGTAGGTCTGTGGCCCTCAGGGCCAGAGCAATGTTTTCAAGGCAGGGAAGCGCCCTGCAAGCTGAGTGGGAGTGGGGGAGGGGAGGGAGACAGCTGAAGCTGAGTCCAGAAGGGCGGCGATGGAAGAGCTGCAGCTGGGTCAGAGCCTGGAGGGAGGGCGGGGCCTTCACTGAGGACCCCGCACCCCTAGGGCTGGCTGAAGAGGCCAGCCCTAGGCCCCCGGCGGTCGCGCATGCGCCCTTGGCCTGTGCGGTGTGTGGGGGCTTGAACCCAATCCCGCAGGGCTCCCGGAGCGGCCAGAGAAAGAAGGGCCCATGGAGAGGTAGGCGAGGTGGGCAGGGGGCGCCACCTTACTCTCCTCAGCTCCCTGAGGGAGAGAGACAGAGACAGAGACAGAGAGAGAGATCCCTGACCTCTGAGTCTCTGCCTCCACCGCTGGCTGGTGCCAACTCACGCGCCATCCCACTTCCAGCCATCACCCCCACGCCTGCCCCGGGGCCAGCCCCACCACAGAGAGGCCGGTTGGTTCCTGCTCACCTCTGTGCCGTCCCTTCCCGACCTGACCCCAGTGCAGGGGATAAGCTTCAGACAAGTCTTTCCATGTCCCTCTGCATGACAATAGACTTCCTCCCCTCTCCCATTCCACAGGCCCACCCGGGACATCCACCTTTGTCATTAGCTCAGGAGAGGATGCAAGATGAGAATCTCTGCTATTGTGTGGGGAGACTCAGTTTCCCGGGTTTCCCCCATGGACACATGTTCTTCAGCTGGGTCTGATTTTCTCCAGACAAGCTGTCTTGGGAAGGATTTGGCCAGCCCTAAGAACCTGAAGGGAAAGGGCGGAGGGGGGTTCTCTCTCTGCCCCCGACAGCCCCGAGCTGGGTCGGTCCCTCAGACCCGGCCAGGGGCAGCCCATCCCCCGGCGCCCTTCCCCGGGGCATCCAAGGGCAGGCTCGGCGCCAGCCCCACCCCGCTCGCCACTGCCCGACCATCGTCCTCCCTCGGGGGGCCTGGGCAGGACAGGGACCCGGCTGTGGGAGGCCTCCAGATCTCAGGCCTGGCACACCGTTTACCAGGCTGCTTCCTCCTCTGACGGGGGCCCAGCACACGCCCCAGGAGACTTGGCAGCCGCCCCCAGGGCTCTATCCTCTGCAACTCGTCCCCTTGGAAGGGGCCTGGCCCAGGTGCCAGGTTCGGCTGGTCGGCCAGCCTCCTTTGGAGAAAGCAGGCAAGCCGAGCCAGGCTTGCAGTGGCCCTGGCGTGACACCTGCCACCTCAGGCAGAGGGCCTCCCGCGTGCCCTCCATGGCGGGTTTCTCCCCGGAGCCGTGGCCTGGGCACTAGGAAGGCCGGGCCTCCCCGACTCCCGGGAGGAGGGGCTAGCCCACTTGCGCCCTGGCCCCCAAAGCCTGCGGTGCCATCTGCCTGTCTCGGCACTTCTGACTCCACAGAGCCTTTCCTACACCTGGGCTGCCTGCCGTGGGAAAGTGCAGGCGTGGGGTGAGGCAATGGCTTTGTCTTTCCAGGAAAAAATGAGCCCCTGGCCGAAGCAGCAGGCCCAGGCAGAGCCTTGAGCTTGAAGCCCAGTAGGTCTGTGGCCCTCAGGGCCAGAGCAATGCTTTCAAGGCAGGGAAGCGGCCTGCAAGCTGAGTGGGAGTGGGGGAGGGGAGGGAGACAGCTGAAGCCGAGTCCAGAAGGGCGGCGATGGAAGAGCTGCAGCTGGGTCAGAGCCTGGAGGGAGGGCGGGGCCTTCACTGAGGACACCCCCCCCCCCCCCGAGGCCAGCCCTAGGACCAGGCGGTCGCGCATGCGCCCTTGGCCTGTGCGGTGTGTGGGGGCTTGAACCCAAGCCCGCAGGGCACCCGGAGCGGCCAGAGAAAGAAGGGCCCATGGAGAGGTAGGCGTGGTGGGCAGGGGGCGCCACTTTACTCTCCTCAGCTCCCTGAGGGAGAGAGAGAGAGACAGAGACAGAGAGAGAGATCCCTGACCTCTGAGTCTCTGCCTCCACCGCTGGCTGGTGCCAACTCACGCGCCATCCCACTTCCAGCCATCACCCCCACGCCTGCCCCGGGGCCAGCCCCACCACAGAGAGGCCGGTTGGTTCCTGCTCACCTCTGTGCCGTCCCTTCCCAACCTGACCCCAGTGCAGGGGATAAGCTTCAGACAAGTCTTTCCATGTCCCTCTGCATGACAATAGACTTCCTCCCCTCTCCCATTCCACAGGCCCACCCGGGACATCCACCTTTGTCATTAGCTCAGGAGAGGATGCAAGATGAGAATCTCTGCTATTGTGTGGGGAGACTCAGTTTCCCGGGTTTCCCCCATGGACACATGTTCTTCAGCTGGGTCTGATTTTCTCCAGACAAGCTGTCTTGGGAAGGATTTGGCCAGCCCTAAGAACCTGAAGGGAAAGGGCGGAGGGGGGTTCTCTCTCTGCCCCCGACAGCCCCGAGCTGGGTCGGTCCCTCAGACCTGGCCAGGGGCAGCCCATCCCCCGGCGCCCTTCCCCGGGGCATCCAAGGGCAGGCTCGGCGCCAGCCCCACCCCGCTCGCCACTGCCCGACCATCGTCCTCCCTCGGGGGCCCTGGGCGGGACAGGGACCCGGCTGTGGGAGGCCTCCAGATCTCAGGCCTGGCACACCGTTTACCAGGCTGCTTCCTCCTCTGACGGGGGCCCAGCACACGCCCCAGGAGACTTGGCAGCCGCCCCCAGGGCTCTTTCCTCTGCAACTCGTCCCCTTGGAAGGGGCCTGGCCCAGGTGCCAGGTTCGGCTGGTCGGCCAGCCTCCTTTGGAGAAAGCAGGCAAGCCGAGCCAGGCTTGCAGTGGCCCTGGCGTGACACCTGCCACCTCAGGCAGAGGGCCTCCCGCGTGCCCTCCATGGCGGGTTTCTCCCCGGAGCCGTGGCCTGGACACTAGGAAGGCCGGGCCTCACCGACTCCCGGGAGGAGGGGCTAGCCCAGTTGCGCCCTGGCCCCCAAACCCTCTGGTGCCATCTGCCTGTCTCGGCACTGTTGACTCCACAGAGCCTTTCCTACATCTGGGCTGCCTGCCGTGGCAAAGTGCAGGCGTGGGGTGAGGCCATGCCTTCTCTTTCCAGGAAAAAGTGAGCCCCTGGCCGAAGCAGCAGGCCCAGGCAGAGCCTTGAGCTTGAAGCCCAGTAGGTCTGTGGCCCTCAGGGCCAGAGCAATGCTTTCAAGGCAGGGAAGCGGCCTGCAAGCTGAGTGGGAGTGGGGGAGGGGAGGGAGACAGCTGAAGCCGAGTCCAGAAGGGCGGCGATGGAAGAGCTGCAGCTGGGTCAGAGCCTGGAGGGAGGGCGGGGCCTTCACTGAGGACCCCCCCCCCCCGGAGGCCAGCCCTAGGCCCAGGCGGTCGCGCATGCGCCCTTGGCCTGTGCGGTGTGTGGGGGCTTGAACCCAAGCCCGCAGGGCTCCCGGAGCGGCCAGAGAAAGAAGGGCCCATGGAGAGGTAGGCGAGGTGGGCAGGGGGCGCCACCTTACTCTGCTCAGCTCCCTGAGGGAGAGAGAGAGAGACAGAGACAGAGAGAGAGATCCCTGACCTCTGAGTCTCTGCCTCCACCGCTGGCTGGTGCCAACTCACGCGCCATCCCACTTCCAGCCATCACCCCCACGCCTGCCCCGGGGCCAGCCCCACCACAGAGAGGCCGGTTGGTTCCTGCTCACCTCTGTGCCGTCCCTTCCCGACCTGACCCCAGTGCAGGGGATAAGCTTCAGACAAGTCTTTCCATGTCCCTCTGCATGACAATAGACTTCCTCCCCTCTCCCATTCCACAGGCCCACCCGGGACATCCACCTTTGTCATTAGCTCAGGAGAGGATGCAAGATGAGAATCTCTGCTATTGTGTGGGGAGACTCAGTTTCCCGGGTTTCCCCCATGGACACATGTTCTTCAGCTGGGTCTGATTTTCTCCAGACAAGCTGTCTTGGGAAGGATTTGGCCAGCCCTAATAACCTGAAGGGAAAGGGCGGAGGGGGGTTCTCTCTCTGCCCCCGACAGCCCCGAGCTTGGTCGGTCCCTCAGACCTGGCCAGGGGCAGCCCATCCCCCGGCGCCCTTCCCCGGGGCATCCAAGGGCAGGCTCGGCGCCAGCCCCACCCCGCTCGCCACTGCCCGACCATCGTCCTCCCTCGGGGGGCCTGGGCAGGACAGGGACCCAGCTGTGGGAGGCCTCCAGATCTCAGGCCTGGCACACCCTTTACCAGGCTGCTTCCTCCTCTGACGGGGGCCCAGCACACGCCCCAGGAGACTTGGCAGCCGCCCCCAGGGCTCTAGCCTCTGGAACTCGTCCCCTTGGAAGGGGCCTGGCCCAGGTGCCAGGTTCGGCTGGTCGGCCAGCCTCCTTTGGAGAAAGCAGGCAAGCCGAGCCAGGCTTGCAGTGGCCCTGGCGTGACACCTGCCACCTCAGGCAGAGGGCCTCCCGCGTGCCCTCCATGGCGGGTTTCTCCCCGGAGCCGTGGCCTGGGCACTAGGAAGGCCGGGCCTCCCCGACTCCCGGGAGGAGGGGCTAGCCCACTTGCGCCCTGGCCCCCAAAGCCTGCGGTGCCATCTGCCTGTCTCGTCGGCACTTCTGACTCCACAGAGCCTTTCCTACACCTGGGCTGCCAGCCGTGGCAAAGTGCAGGCGTGGGGTGAGGCCATGGCTTTGTCTTTCCAGGAAAAAATGAGCCCCTGGCCGAAGCAGCAGGCCCAGGCAGAGCCTTGAGCTTGAAGCCCAGTAGGTCTGTGGCCCTCAGGGCCAGAGCAATGCTTTCAAGGCAGGGAAGCGGCCTGCAAGCTGAGTGGGAGTGGGGGAGGGGAGGGAGACAGCTGAAGCCGAGTCCAGAAGGGCGGCGATGGAAGAGCTGCAGCTGGGTCAGAGCCTGGAGGGAGGGCGGGGCCTTCACTGAGGACCCCTCCCCCCCGAGGCCAGCCCTAGGACCAGGCGGTCGCGCATGCGCCCTTGGCCTGTGCGGTGTGTGGGGGCTTGAACCCAAGCCCGCAGGGCTCCCGGAGCGGCCAGAGAAAGAAGGGCCCATGGAGAGGTAGGCGAGGTGGGCAGGGGGCGCCACCGTAATCTCCTCAGCTCCCTGAGGGAGAGAGACAGAGACAGAGACAGAGAGAGAGATCCCTGACCTCTGAGTCTCTGCCTCCACCGCTGGCTGGTGCCAACTCACGCGCCATCCCACTTCCAGCCATCACCCCCACGCCTGCCCCGGGGCCAGCCCCACCACAGAGAGGCCGGTTGGTTCCTGCTCACCTCTGTGCCGTCCCTTCCCGACCTGACCCCAGTGCAGGGGATAAGCTTCAGACAAGTCTTTCCATGTCCCTCTGCATGACAATAGACTTCCTCCCCTCTCCCATTCCACAGGCCCACCCGGGACATCCACCTTTGTCATTAGCTCAGGAGAGGATGCAAGATGAGAATCTCTGCTATTGTGTGGGGAGATTCAGTTTCCCGGGTTTCCCCCATGGACACATGTTCTTCAGCTGGGTCTGATTTTCTCCAGACAAGCTGTCTTGGGAAGGATTTGGCCAGCCCTAATAACCTGAAGGGAAAGGGCGGAGGGGGGTTCTCTCTCTGCCCCCGACAGCCCCGAGCTGGGTCGGTCCCTCAGACCTGGCCAGGGGCAGCCCATCCCCCGGCGCCCTTCCCCGGGGCATCCAAGGGCAGGCTCGGCGCCAGCCCCACCCCGCTCGCCACTGCCCGACCATCGTCCTCCCTCGGGGGGCCTGGGCAGGACAGGGACCCAGCTGTGGGAGGCCTCCAGATCTCAGGCCTGGCACACCCGTTTACCAGGCTGCTTCCTCCTCTGACGGGGGCCCAGCACACGCCCCAGGAGACTAGGCAGCCGCCCCCAGGGCTCTATCCACTGCAACTCGTCCCCTTGGAAGGGGCCTGGCCCAGGTGCCAGGTTCGGCTGGTCGGCCAGCCTCCTTTGGAGAAAGCAGGCAAGCCGAGCCAGGCTTGCAGTGGCCCTGGCGTGACACCTGCCACCTCAGGCAGAGGGCCTCCCGCGTGCCCTCCATGGCGGGTTTCTCCCCGGAGCCGTGGCCTGGGCACTAGGAAGGCCGGGCCTCCCCGACTCCCGGGAGGAGGGGCTAGCCCAGTTGCGCCCTGGCCCCCAAACCCTCTGGTGCCATCTGCCTGTCTCGGCACTTCTGACTCCACAGAGCCTTTCCTACATCTGGGCTGCCTGCCGTGGCAATGTGCAGGCGTGGGGTGAGGCCATGCCTTCTCTTTCCAGGAAAAAGTGAGCCCCTGGCCGAAGCAGCAGGCCCAGGCAGAGCCTTGAGCTTGAAGCCCAGTAGGTCTGTGGCCCTCAGGGCCAGAGCAATGCTTTCAAGTCAGGGAAGCGGCCTGCAAGCTGAGTGGGAGTGGGGGAGGGGAGGGAGACAGCTGAAGCCGAGTCCAGAAGGGCGGCGATGGAAGAGCTGCAGCTGGGTCAGAGCCTGGAGGGAGGGCGGGGCCTTCACTGAGGACCCCCCCCCCGGAGGCCAGCCCTAGGCCCAGGCGGTCGAGCATGCGCCCTTGGCCTGTGCGGTGTGTGGGGGCTTGAACCCAAGCCCGCAGGGCTCCCGGAGCGGCCAGAGAAAGAAGGGCCCATGGAGAGGTAGGCGAGGTGGGCAGGGGGCGCCACCTTACTCTGCTCAGCTCCCTGAGGGAGAGAGAGAGAGACAGAGACAGAGAGAGAGATCCCTGACCTCTGAGTCTCTGTCTCCACCGCTGGCTGGTGCCAACTCACGCGCCATCCCACTTCCAGCCATCACCCCCACGCCTGCCCCGGGGCCAGCCCCACCACAGAGAGGCCGGTTGGTTCCTGCTCACCTCTGTGCCGTCCCTTCCCGACCTGACCCCAGTGCAGGGGATAAGCTTCAGACAAGTCTTTCCATGTCCCTCTGCATGACAATAGACTTCCTCCCCTCTCCCATTCCACAGGCCCACCCGGGGACATCCACCTTTGTCATTAGCTCAGGAGAGGATGCAAGATGAGAATCTCTGCTATTGTGTGGGAGATTCAGTTTCCCGGGTTTCCCCCATGGACACATGTTCTTCAGCTGGGTCTGATTTTCTCCAGACAAGCTGTCTTGGGAAGGATTTGGCCAGCCCTAAGAACCTGAAGGGAAAGGGCGGAGGGGGGTTCTCTCTCTGCCCCCGACAGCCCCGAGCTGGGTCGGTCCCTCAGACCTGGCCAGGGGCAGCCCATCCCCCGGCGCCCTTCCCCGGGGCATCCAAGGGCAGGCTCGGCGCCAGCCCCACCCCGCTCGCCACTGCCCGACCATCGTCCTCCCTCGGGGGGCCTGGGCAGGACAGGGACCCAGCTGTGGGAGGCCTCCAGATCTCAGGCCTGGCACACCGTTTACCAGGCTGCTTCCTCCTCTGACGGGGGCCCAGCACACGCCCCAGGAGACTTGGCAGCCGCCCCCAGGGCTCTATCCTCTGCAACTCGTCCCCTTGGAAGGGGCCTGGCCCAGGTGCCAGGTTCGGCTGGTCGGCCAGCCTCCTTTGGAGAAAGCAGGCAAGCCGAGCCAGGCTTGCAGTGGCCCTGGCGTGACACCTGCCACCTCAGGCAGAGGGCCTCCCGCGTGCCCTCCATGGCGGGTTTCTCCCCGGAGCCGTGGCCTGGGCACTAGGAAGGCCGGGCCTCCCCGACTCCCGGGAGGAGGGGCTAGCCCACTTGCGCCCTGGCCCCCAAACCCTCTGGTGCCATCTGCCTGTCTCGGCACTTCTGACTCCACAGAGCCTTTCCTACATCTGGGCTGCCTGCCGTGGCAAAGTGCAGGCGTGGGGTGAGGCCACGGCTTTGTCTTTCCAGGAAAAAATGAGCCCCTGGCCGAAGCAGCAGGCCCAGGCAGAGCCTTGAGCTTGAAGCCCAGTAGGTCTGTGGCCCTCAGGGCCAGAGCCATGCTTTCAAGGCAGGGAAGCGGCCTGCAAGCTGAGTGGGAGTGGGGGAGGGGAGGGAGACAGCTGAAGCCGAGTCCAGAAGGGCGGCGATGGAAGAGCTGCAGCTGGGTCAGAGCCTGGAGGGAGGGCGGGGCCTTCACTGAGGACCCCCCCCCCCCGAGGCCAGCCCTAGGCCGCGGCGGTCGCGCATGCGCCCTTGGCCTGTGCGGTGTGTGGGGGCTTGAACCCAAGCCCGCAGGGCTCCCGGAGCGGCCAGAAAGAAGGGCCCATGGAGAGGTAGGCGAGGTGGGCAGGGGGCGCCACCTTACTCTCCTCAGCTCCCTGAGGGAGAGAGAGAGAGACAGAGACAGAGAGAGAGATCCCTGACTTCTGACTCCACAGAGCCTTTCCTACATCTGGGCTGCCTGCCGTGGCAAAGTGCAGGCGTGGGGTGAGGCCATGCCTTCTCTTTCCAGGAAAAAGTGAGCCCCTGGCCGAAGCAGCAGGCCCAGGCAGAGCCTTGAGCTTGAAGCCCAGTAGGTCTGTGGCCCTCAGGGCCAGAGCAATGCTTTCAAGGCAGGGAAGCGGCCTGCAAGCTGAGTGGGAGTGGGGGAGGGGAGGGAGACAGCTGAAGCCGAGTCCAGAAGGGCGTCGATGGAAGAGCTGCAGCTGGGTCAGAGCCTGGAGGGAGGGCGGGGCCTTCACTGAGGACCCCCCCCCCCCGAGGCCAGCCCTAGGACCAGGCGGTCGCGCATGCGCCCTTGGCCTGTGTGGTGTGTGGGGGCTTGAACCCAAGCCCGCAGGGCTCCCGGAGCGGCCAGAGAAAGAAGGGCCCATGGAGAGGTAGGCGAGGTGGGCAGGGGGCGCCACCGTAATCTCCTCAGCTCCCTGAGGGAGAGAGACAGAGACAGAGACAGAGAGAGAGATCCCTGACCTCTGAGTCTCTGCCTCCACCGCTGGCTGGTGCCAACTCACGCGCCATCCCACTTCCAGCCATCACCCCCACGCCTGCCCCGGGGCCAGCCCCACCACAGAGAGGCCGGTTGGTTCCTGCTCACCTCTGTGCAGTCCCTTCCCGACCTGACCCCAGTGCAGGGGATAAGCTTCAGACAAGTCTTTCCATGTCCCTCTGCATGACAATAGACTTCCTCCCCTCTCCCATTCCACAGGCCCACCCGGGACATCCACCTTTGTCATTAGCTCAGGAGAGGATGCAAGATGAGAATCTCTGCTATTGTGTGGGGAGATTCAGTTTCCCGGGTTTCCCCCATGGACACATGTTCTTCAGCTGGGTCTGATTTTCTCCAGACAAGCTGTCTTGGGAAGGATTTGGCCAGCCCTAATAACCTGAAGGGAAAGGGCGGAGGGGGGTTCTCTCTCTGCCCCCGACAGCCCCGAGCTGGGTCGGTCCCTCAGACCTGGCCAGGGGCAGCCCATCCCCCGGCGCCCTTCCCCGGGGCATCCAAGGGCAGGCTCGGCGCCAGCCCCACCCCGCTCGCCACTGCCCGACCATCGTCCTCCCTCGGGGGGCCTGGGCAGGACAGGGACCCAGCTGTGGGAGGCCTCCAGATCTCAGGCCTGGCACACCGTTTACCAGGCTGCTTCCTCCTCTGACGGGGGCCCAGCACACGCCCCAGGAGACTTGGCAGCCGCCCCCAGGGCTCTATCCTCTGCAACTCGTCCCCTTGGAAGGGGCCTGGCCCAGGTGCCAGGTTCGGCTGGTCGGCCAGCCTCCTTTGGAGAAAGCAGGCAAGCCGAGCCAGGCTTGCAGTGGCCCTGGCGTGACACCTGCCACCTCAGGCAGAGGGCCTCCCGCGTGCCCTCCATGGCGGGTTTCTCCCCGGAGCCGTGGCCTGGGCACTAGGAAGGCCGGGCCTCCCCGACTCCCGGGAGGAGGGGCTAGGCCAGTTGCGCCCTGGCCCCCAAACCCTCTGGTGCCATCTGCCTGTCTCGGCACTTCTGACTCCACAGAGCCTTTCCTATATCTGGGCTGCCTGCCGTGGCAATGTGCAGGCGTGGGGTGAGGCCATGCCTTCTCTTTCCAGGAAAAAGTGAGCCCCTGGCCGAAGCAGCAGGCCCAGGCAGAGCCTTGAGCTTGAAGCCCAGTAGGTCTGTGGCCCTCAGGGCCAGAGCAATGCTTTCAAGGCAGGGAAGCGGCCTGCAAGCTGAGTGGGAGTGGGGGAGGGGAGGGAGACAGCTGAAGCCGAGTCCAGAAGGGCGGCGATGGAAGAGCTGCAGCTGGGTCAGAGCCTGGAGGGAGGGCGGGGCCTTCACTGAGGACCCCCCCCCCGGAGGCCAGCCCTAGGCCCAGGCGGTCGAGCATGCGCCCTTGGCCTGTGCGGTGTGTGGGGGCTTGAACCCAAGCCCGCAGGGCTCCCGGAGCGGCCAGAGAAAGAAGGGCCCATGGAGAGGTAGGCGAGGTGGGCAGGGGGCGCCACCTTACTCTGCTCAGCTCCCTGAGGGAGAGAGAGAGAGACAGAGACAGAGAGAGAGATCCCTGACCTCTGAGTCTCTGTCTCCACCGCTGGCTGGTGCCAACTCACGCGCCATCCCACTTCCAGCCATCACCCCCACGCCTGCCCCGGGGCCAGCCCCACCACAGAGAGGCCGGTTGGTTCCTGCTCACCTCTGTGCCGTCCCTTCCCGACCTGACCCCAGTGCAGGGGATAAGCTTCAGACAAGTCTTTCCATGTCCCTCTGCATGACAATAGACTTCCTCCCCTCTCCCATTCCACAGGCCCACCCGGGACATCCACATTTGTCATTAGCTCAGGAGAGGATGCAAGATGAGAATCTCTGCTATTGTGTGGGGAGATTCAGTTTCCCGGGTTTCCCCATGGACACATGTTCTTCAGCTGGGTCTGATTTTCTCCAGACAAGCTGTCTTGGGAAGGATTTGGCCAGCCCTAATAACCTGAAGGGAAAGGGCGGAGGGGGGTTCTCTCTCTGCCCCCGACAGCCCCGAGCTGGGTCGGTCCCTCAGACCTGGCCAGGGGCAGCCCATCCCCCGGCGCCCTTCCCCGGGGCATCCAAGGGCAGGCTCGGCGCCAGCCCCACCCCGCTCGCCACTGCCCGACCCATCGTCCTCCCTCGGGGGGCCTGGGCAGGACAGGGACCCAGCTGTGGGAGGCCTCCAGATCTCAGGCCTGGCACACCCGTTTACCAGGCTGCTTCCTCCTCTGACGGGGGCCCAGCACACGCCCCAGGAGACTTGGCAGCCGCCCCCAGGGCTCTATCCTCTGCAACTCGTCCCCTTGGAAGGGGCCTGGCCCAGGTGCCAGGTTCGGCTGGTCGGCCAGCCTCCTTTGGAGAAAGCAGGCAAGCCGAGCCAGGCTTGCAGTGGCCCTGGCGTGACACCTGCCACCTCAGGCAGAGGGCCTCCCGCGTGCCCTCCATGGCGGGTTTCTCCCCGGAGCCGTGGCCTGGGCACTAGGAAGGCCGGGCCTCCCCGACTCCCGGGAGGAGGGGCTAGCCCAGTTTGCGCCCTGGCCCCCAAACCCTCTGGTGCCATCTGCCTGTCTCGGCACTTCTGACTCCACAGAGCCTTTCCTACATCTGGGCTGCCTGCCGTGGCAAAGTGCAGGCGTGGGGTGAGGCCATGCCTTCTCTTTCCAGAAAAAGTGAGCCCCTGGCCGAAGCAGCAGGCCCAGGCAGAGCCTTGAGCTTGAAGCCCAGTAGGTCTGTGGCCCTCAGGGCCAGAGCCATGCTTTCAAGGCAGGGAAGCGGCCTGCAAGCTGAGTGGGAGTGGGGGAGGGGAGGGAGACAGCTGAAGCCGAGTCCAGAAGGGCGGCGATGGAAGAGCTGCAGCTGGGTCAGAGCCTGGAGGGAGGGCGGGGCCTTCACTGAGGACCCCCCCCCCCCCCCCGAGGCCAGCCCTAGGCCGCGGCGGTCGCGCATGCGCCCTTGGCCTGTGCGGTGTGTGGGGGCTTGAACCCAAGCCCGCAGGGCTCCCGGAGCGGCCAGAGAAAGAAGGGCCCATGGAGAGGTAGGCGAGGTGGGCAGGGGGCGCCACCTTACTCTCCTCAGCTCCCTGAGGGAGAGAGAGAGAGACAGAGACAGAGAGAGAGATCCCTGACCTCTGAGTCTCTGCCTCCACCGCTGGCTGGTGCCAACTCACGCGCCATCCCACTTCCAGCCATCACCCCCACGCCTGCCCCGGGGCCAGCCCCACCACAGAGAGGCCGGTTGGTTCCTGCTCACCTCTGTGCCGTCCCTTCCCAACCTGACCCCAGTGCAGGGGATAAGCTTCAGACAAGTCTTTCCATGTCCCTCTGCATGACAATAGACTTCCTCCCCTCTCCCATTCCACAGGCCCACCCGGGACATCCACCTTTGTCATTAGCTCAGGAGAGGATGCAAGATGAGAATCTCTGCTATTGTGTGGGGAGACTCAGTTTCCCGGGTTTCCCCCATGGACACATGTTCTTCAGCTGGGTCTGATTTTCTCCAGACAAGCTGTCTTGGGAAGGATTTGGCCAGCCCTAAGAACCTGAAGGGAAAGGGCGGAGGGGGGTTCTCTCTCTGCCCCCGACAGCCCCGAGCTGGGTCGGTTCCTCAGACCCGGCCAGGGGCAGCCCATCCCCCGGCGCCCTTCCCCGGGGCATCCAAGGGCAGGCTCGGCGCCAGCCCCACCCCGCTCGCCACTGCCCGACCATCGTCCTCCCACGGGGGGCCTGGGCAGGACAGGGACCCGGCTGTGGGAGGCCTCCAGATCTCAGGCCTGGCACAACCCTTTACCAGGCTGCTTCCTCCTCTGACGGGGGCCAAGCACACGCCCCAGGAGACTTGGCAGCCGCCCCCAGGGCTCTAGCCTCTGGAACTCGTCCCCTTGGAAGGGGCCTGGCCCAGGTGCCAGGTTCGGCTGGTCGGCCAGCCTCCTTTGGAGAAAGCAGGCAAGCCGAGCCAGGCTTGCAGTGGCCCTGGCGGGACACCTGCCACCTCAGGCAGAGGGCCTCCCGCGTGCCCTCCATGGAGGGTTTCTCCCCGGAGCCGTGGCCTGGGCACTAGGAAGGCCGGGCCTCCCCGACTCCCGGGAGGAGGGGCTAGCCCACTTGCGCCCTGGCCCCCAAACCCTCTGGTGCCATCTGCCTGTCTTGGCACTTCTGACTCCACAGAGCCTTTCCTACATCTGGGCTGCCTGCCGTGGCAAAGTGCAGGCGTGGGGTGAGGCCACGGCTTTGTCTTTCCAGGAAAAAATGAGCCCCTGGCCGAAGCAGCAGGCCCAGGCAGAGCCTTGAGCTTGAAGCCCAGTAGGTCTGTGGCCCTCAGGGCCAGAGCCATGCTTTCAAGGCAGGGAAGCGGCCTGCAAGCTGAGTGGGAGTGGGGGAGGGGAGGGAGACAGCTGAAGCGGAGTCCAGAAGGGCGGCGATGGAAGAGCTGCAGCTGGGTCAGAGCCTGGAGGGAGGGCGGGGCCATCACTGAGGACCCCCCCCCCCCGAGGGCAGCCCTAGGCCCCGGCGGTCGCGCATGCGCCCTTGGCCTGTGCGGTGTGTGGGGGCTTGAACCCAAGCCCGCAGGGCTCGCGGAGCGGCCAGAGAAAGAAGGGCCCATGGAGAGGTAGGCGAGGTGGGCAGGGGGCGCCACCTTACTCTGCTCAGCTCCCTGAGGGAGAGAGAGAGAGACAGAGACAGAGAGAGAGATCCCTGACTTCTGACTCCACAGAGCCTTTCCTACATCTGGGCTGCCTGCCGTGGCAAAGTGCAGGCGTGGGGTGAGGCCATGCCTTCTCTTTCCAGGAAAAAGTGAGCCCCTGGCCGAAGCAGCAGGCCCAGGCAGAGCCTTGAGCTTGAAGCCCAGTAGGTCTGTGGCCCTCAGGGCCAGAGCAATGCTATCAAGGCAGGGAAGCAGCCTGAAAGCTGAGTGGGAGTGGGGGAGGGGAGGGAGACAGCTGAAGCCGAGTCCAGAAGGGCGGCGATGGAAGAGCTGCAGCTGGGTCAGAGCCTGGAGGGAGGGCGGGGCCTTCACTGAGGACCCCCCCCCCCGAGGCCAGCCCTAGGCCCAGGCAGTCGCGCATGCGCCCTTGGCCTGTGCGGTGTGTGGGGGCTTGAACCCAAGCCCGCAGGGCTCCCGGAGCGGCCAGAGAAAGAAGGGCCCATGGAGAGGTAGGCGAGGTGGGCAGGGGGGCGCCACCTTACTCTGCTCAGCTCCCTGAGGGAGAGAGAGAGAGACAGAGACAGAGAGAGAGATCCCTGACCTCTGAGTCTCTGCCTCCACCGCTGGCTGGTGCCAACTCACGCGCCATCCCACTTCCAGCCATCACCCCCACGCCTGCCCCGGGGCCAGCCCCACCACAGAGAGGCCGGTTGGTTCCTGCTCACCTCTGTGCCGTCCCTTCCCGACCTGACCCAGTGCAGGGGATAAGCTTCAGACAAGTCTTTCCATGTCCCTCTGCATGACAATAGACTTCCTCCCCTCTCCCATTCCACAGGCCCACCCGGGACATCCACCTTTGTCATTAGCTCAGGAGAGGATGCAAGATGAGAATCTCTGCTATTGTGTGGGGAGACTCAGTTTCCCGGGTTTCCCCCATGGACACATGTTCTTCAGCTGGGTCTGATTTTCTCCAGACAAGCTGTCTTGGGAAGGATTTGGCCAGCCCTAATAACCTGAAGGGAAAGGGCGGAGGGGGGTTCTCTCTCTGCCCCCGACAGCCCCGAGCTTGGTCGGTCCCTCAGACATGGCCA